>NW_021849211.1:1271642-1313472 GCF_003651465.1 Formica exsecta
TCTGAGAGGAGGAGGAGGCCTAGGAGAGGCATCCTGCACCGGCGGAGCAACCCAAGGGTGAGTATTTATTATTTGTATATTGGTTGTTATAAATCGCGTACGCGTATTAATTCGATCTCTTTATTTGAACGAATTAAACGAGAGAAAATTTTAAAAAAAGATTTTTACATATATCCTATAAAAGCTTCTATGTAAAAAAAAGTTTTTTTATAATTTATAAAATTATTCCATATTTATATAGAGCTTTTTAGTATTGTACGCATCGGATATAAAATATTCCGCACAAAATATTAATTATATTACTAAGGGGCCTTATCGCTGTCCCTTTCGTCAGGTGAACGTTAGTAATGTTACGTGGTTCGTACCGGCGAGGAGTCGAAACAATCTTCATTGTGGAGAATTATTTCTTGTCGGTTCTTGTAAGATCCATCCATGACGTCTAGTTCGGTGCCCTGTTGAAAATTGGAGATGTTCGTTGCAGGATTGGAATTAAATCCAGGTTTTCCTGGCGATTTCTGAAAGCAATGATTTTGGTAGTAACTTAACGACGACTGCCATACGCCTTTTCGAAGTCGAATCAAGAAAATTAATTTAAATAGTATATTTGAAGAAAAGATATATTTTTCTTCCTTTTTGTTAAGTGTTCTGTCATCATTATTAATATTAGTATTATTATTCTCTTAATGCTAAAAAGACTTAATAGTAGATTGAACATGGATATAGCTACTGTGTAAAAATTTATATTTTTCAAGTAATTTCAAATTGTAATCAATTTGCCCGTTTCTCTTAATGTTTTCCTTCACAAACATTATGGTTACAAACGAATATTTTATTAATTAATTTTTAATTAATATAATTTTTGTTCTTTTCTTGAGAAAATATTTCTAGGCATTGAGGATATTATATATGTTTGTTATATCGGTATGTCAATTTAAGTAATATTGAACTTTTGGATGTAAATGCTGTCAGTATCAAATTATCTGCATTATTGGATATATCGGATATATCTTTTTGATACTGATAGCATCATTAATTGTAAATTTTATTCTAATTACAATTGCATATTAATTAATTGTAATTATAATTGCATTATTCATAAAATTTTTACATTTTTTTTAAATATTATTTTACAAATATTATATATGAATATAAAGTAAAATGTGCATATACTTTAAAACTTCGAGACAAATCGAATGGGTACCCCAATATCAGTGAAATATCGGCATATTAATATATTTAAATGCTACAAAAAAGTTAATTATAACTTAAAATTAATTATGCTTAATATTATTTTGATTTATTTTATAAGTTGCAAAGTATTCAAATTCATTTTTTTTTAATTTTGCTGTTATCGGATTCGATTCGTCTTGAATAGTTGGTACCCAAGAATTATTTGTATTCGCACATTTAATACAAGCTACGATAAAGGTGCATGTATTTCATTATCCATAAATATAGTCGTTTGTAACCACATTTCCATAAAAATTGCTATATCCATTCATTTTTCAATAAGAGATATATTTCTTAATAATGGAAGAACACATTTTCTCGCGCAATTCTCAATCTCGTGAATTGAAGATAATGACCATGGTAACTGTCATTGATTCGTTACCGAAATCATTGCTATTAGAAGTAGTCCGGAAGATCCGGAATTCGTTCCCTCCTACAGCGGGGCCTCTGATATTCAACGGATCACTTAACTTTTCTTTGCCGATTGATCTTGCGGAGTCCGATGTAGAAGCAAAAAGTTGATCGTTCTCCACTTTTAGGATTGTTCTTGTCTTTGTCGGATATTAACCGGCGTGTTATCTGGAAACATTTTTGTTTAAGTATGTAGTAATTATATTATTTCTTCGATTACATATATTTTGGAATCGCGAATATTATGGCTATCGTCGATTTATTTATTCATCACGTTTTTTTCGCAATTTTTAAATCGCGGTTTAGTTTGTGATTTAATCGTTGATTTACATTGAAGCTTCGTCTATCTTTTCTTGGATATTTTCTTTGCAGCTCTACGCAAAATGCGCCAGTATAATTTAAGTATTTTTTTCTTCTTGATTAAAAAACGGTCGATAACTTTATTAACAACTCTTTTGATCAGATTCGTTCACATTATATAAAACTTAATAATTGTAATTGCATATTAATCATTAATCATAGATATCGTATTAATCGTTCCTTATCAGCTATATCTGATCTAAAAATTTCTAGTGGATTTTGCATTATATGAATATTTCGGACATTTTCGTGTAATAAATTATTTTGTATTACATCTTAAATTATATGTTATATTAATCTTTGTATTATATTTTGTAATATCTATTTGTAATATAATTAATTCTATATCAGATATATAGAATTAATTATAATATATTTGTAATACATATTTATATATTTTGTAATATATTTTGGACCACTCGGCTATGCCGGACAGGTCGAAGGGGAGGAGTCAGACTAAGAGAGATACCGAAATTATTATATATTTATTATATTAAAATTTTTGAATAAAATGGAAGCAAAAAAGACAATAATCGAGAGAATAGAGAAAAAGGGGCTCCAAAATATTTTCATATCCCCCTCGGAATTTAGAAATATCTTAATACGTGACACGACAGAAAAAAATTGATTTCTGAGAAACATCTATCCTAATTAATTTTCTTATAGGTTTGTCCGTAATGTTTTATTTTTTAAAGAATTTTAATCGATAGCAGCATTAATTAATTTTTTCATGTTTATATGATCGCCCAATACTATCAGGTTTTCGCAAAATGTCATACAAAAAAATCGAGATATCTCTTGCAATATTGGTTAAACAAAATTAAAAGTTTCTTTTATATCTTTTTTGCTACCCCAAAAAAATCTACTCCTTCCAATACTAGAATATCTTTATATAATATACGAAAGATTGTGATTTTTGAAACGCGATAATCTATTCTATTATAATTATTATATTTTTCTATAGCTTTAATCTTGTTCTTTCGAATTCGAAGAAGTTTTAATCATTAACAGCGTTAATTAATTTTTTCACATACACACAAATATTTATAAAACTGTTTAGATATTAACTCTAGTTACCCGTTTTTTCAAAATCAACGAAATTGAAATTATGCACACATATTTAATATTTGAACTGTCGAATACGCTATGAAGTAATGTACAGCGCAGTGTCGAGATAACCAATCAGTATCGCGGAAGAAAAGCAATAATACTTGCGATTTACATGCCTTTTTTAAGAATGGATTGGAAAAGGTGACTTACAGCATTACGTTTCGTTACAATTCGATAATGGGCCATTATGTAGATATACGAGTCGATTGATGTGCTGTCAGACTGCTGTTAGACATGAATACACATATAATACACAAGTATATAATTTAATGAATATATTTGATGAAGCTTATTTCGCGCGTACAACTTAACTCCTCGACTTTGTATTCTGAATATCTGCATGCAACTAAAATGTTTATTTTGGTATATTTAATCTCTCATTATTTTTTACTGTGTATAATTATTATTCTTTAACTCACATTTTCAAAGATTTTCAATTTTTAACAATTATTTTAGCTAAAAAATAGGTATAATATCTAATGAAAAGATTTTATAACATTCTCAGAAAGGGAGATCACAATGATTAATTATTCTCTCTTGTGTCTCTCTTTTAATTCCATTCCTAATAGAATACTCTATTCACATAACTCGACAAGTCTCATCACGTTACGCATCGCGTCGGACTTAGAAGCCATTATCGATAATTTATTCAACCAAAGCACCTGACTGTGCATTAGTCGCCTAATAGCCCATCAATTTATCTGTATGTGAATCGACCGATCTATAAACACTACCTAATCCATCTGAAGTTGCCAAACACATTTCGCTGAAAGCTACTCTTTGATCTTGAATAAACTCAGACATAGGCAGAGAATATCCGGTGGCCCGATATGAAAAGGAAGTAGAACGAGTAGGCACGTGTCCGCGCTTCAAACAGAAGCAAGTGGATGAGGGCGAAAGGGATCAGGATGAAGTGGCAAGGACACGAGGATGAAGAATCATGAATATCGGTTTCCAATATAACGCCCAAGATATCAACGGGCGTTAATTCCGAGTATTTTCGATACTCTATGTCCTCTCCAACAAGATTGAAAATTCCGTTACGCCGTTACTTCAGATTCGCGTCATATAATTAGTAAATGGTTTTAATTTTCACTACATGCATATATATATATATATATATGTAGATAATTATTCGTAGTGACCAATAATTGACAGCTATCGTTTGAATGTGTATTGAAAGCTTAAGGTTTATGGAAGTTATAAATAAGGTATGGAATTTGATATCATAATTCTATCGTATTATTCCATGTAAAATAAATTACGATTATCATGAAGCAATAATATCATTTCTAAGAATAAGTATTTACATCGTTATTTAGCAAAAAAGTTTAATCATTTCAACTTGTATACGTTGAAAGTGTGTATAAAGCCGACCACCGCATAGAAACGTCACTCTGTAAAAGTTTTTGTGTAAATCAAAATGATTGGAGCAAATTTTTCACATGGTTTAAGTTCTTGTGAATTTCTCTACACTATAATTTTAATTCTTGACATATATGAAAATTTTGTAGCAAGAATACCTGCCCTAAAGGGAGTTATATCGTGCATAATAGGATAAAAGAGGCAATAGGATAAAAAAGACATAAGTCAGAAGTGAAATGTTACTAACAAAAAATTAAATTTTTTTTCTTTTATAGTTAGTAGTAACAAAAATAAATGTATAATCACAATAAATTACATTGAATCGACAGAGCACTGACAATAAGTAATTTAACTTGCCTCCAACACATAGTTGCATACGAGAAAGAGAAAGAACTAAACTATTTTAATTATTTCTATAATCAATATTTGATAAATAAATAAATATACATAAATCTAATTAATCCAAGAGTAAACCCATATAAAACAGAAAATATTAAATTTAAAAAAAATATATATATCTTTAAAAAAATCTCTAAACTTATATAGAGAGACTCGATTTTTCCAAAAATAGATCTATGCAACATAGCCATTTAAATAATAAAATAAATTTTGATATTGATAGATAATCAATTTTGCAAATATTAATTGTTCATTAGGTTGTTTCCTTTCTCACAACAAGATACAATTCCATTTGATATCTCTTCATTCCTTGATGTAGCTTTCACTCTTGTATTGCAATCGTGTCTAATTGCATCGTGCACAACCAGTTTATTCAGCGCGAGAGATGTTACTCTTGGAACCCCAAACAAGTCAGGGCAGACAAAGTAATTAGTTAAAGATGGTAATTTGATGGAGAATATTCAGTTCACTGAATTGTTTGGATTATCGACTGATTGTAAATGAATTGCATCAGAAGCCCAGACATACAGACTTCATGCTTCATGCGCGATGCGCAAAGCGTAGTTGAAATATCAGTTGCATTAACCTAATTTCCCAATAACGCTAAGCAAACGGTAATCAGCAATGTCAGTATACAATGTTAATTTTCATGATATCGATGAATCGCGCAGGAATCAATTATTTTATAGATAAATATGGCCAGCTATAATGCGACATTCTGAAATTTTTGTTAATTAAATAAAATCTTTCAATATAATAATTATAATTACCAGCCAATATTTTCTTAATCTGTGAGTATCATAATAAATCACTAAAAATGATTATCTTTCCTATAATTTTTTATTTTCAATAATAAATATTTTAATTTCTTATATTAAGATTTTCTTAATTAAACTTTAGTTTATTTAAAATAAAACATAGAATAAATTTTACTTGTTAATGCAATATGGAAAATCATAAATTAAAAATATTGTTAATTTCAAAGCATTTTGGTTAAAAAAAAATGGATCCCAAGTTAATTAAAGCATCCGCAAAATAATATTGTATTAATATATATGTTCTAACATATAACAATTCTATAAAACCGATTTATATAATTTATATAATTTATATAATTCATATAATCTATATCTGCTTTTTGCAATCGTGTCTAATTGCATCGTGCACAACCAGTTTATTCAGCGCGAGAGATGTTACTCTTGGAACCCCAAACAAGTCAGGGCAGACAAAGTAATTAGTTAAAGATGGTAATTTGATGGAGAATATTCAGTTCACTGAATTGTTTGGATTATCGACTGATTGTAAATGAATTGCATCAGAAGCCCAGACATACAGACTTCATGCTTCATGCGCGATGCGCAAAGCGTAGTTGAAATATCAGTTGCATTAACCTAATTTCCCAATAACGCTAAGCAAACGGTAATCAGCAATGTCAGTATACAATGTTAATTTTCATGATATCGATGAATCGCGCAGGAATCAATTATTTTATAGATAAATATGGCCAGCTATAATGCGACATTCTGAAATTTTTGTTAATCAAATAAAATCTTTCAATATAATAATTATAATTACCAGCCAATATTTCCTTAATCTGTGAGTATCATAATAAATCACTAAAAATGATTATCTTTCCTATAATTTTTTATTTTCAATAATAAATATTTTAATTTCTTATATTAAGATTTTCTTAATTAAACTTTAGTTTATTTAAAATAAAACATAGAATAAATTTTACTTGTTAATGCAATATGGAAAATCATAAATTAAAAATATTGTTAATTACAAAGCATTTTGGTTAAAAAAAAAATGGATCCCAAGTTAATTAAAGCATCCGCAAAATAATATTGTATTAATATATATGTTCTAACATATAACAATTCTATAAAACCGATTTATATAATTTATATAATTTATATAATTTATATAATCTATATCTGCTTTTCATAACATTCATAACAATAAATTTTGTTACTTATGTTTCTTGACTAAACGATAATTAATACAATTTCTGAAATGCGAATAATTTGAGCCAAAGAGGTCACGTGCTCCTACCTGAGATTAATTTCCCATGAGGCTGTATATCCTCCCTATGGTAATGGATTAGCTTCCGTCTCCAATAAGATGAGACTGATCGGATACACAATCACGTCACCATAATTTTCGTTAATGGTAACTATATTAACGGATTACTCCAGTACAATAGGATTCAACCAATTAACCTATGTAACTGCACATATACTATATATGTGCATGTATTTATGCAATCAACTCTATGCGATATATGAGATATAAAATGTATACAATAAATATACATAGCCCATTTGAAATTTGTTTATAGCTTGTGTAGAACATTTTCATCTATTTTTTATTTTTTTACATGCTACATTTTTTAAGGTTATATATATTATTTTATTTCATGCAATATTCTGTTTTTGCTAGATATTTTTTATATAACAATAAATATAAAAAAATGTTATATACATATGTGTATAATAAAAATAAAAACGTTCTTTTTCTTTTAAATAAAAATTTCTATGAATATATGCACATATAATATACTTTCACATATATATACATTAGTAATAATTATCGCGTAAAATAAAATCATTTTTTTTTTAAATAAAGCTACTCTCATTTCTTACTCTAATTGTATAGAGTATATAGAATTATTTAATTCTTTGCTTTTTCTATTTTTCTTCTCTTCTTCTCACTAATTGTAACAAATGCATGTTATAAGTTGCGCCTTGCGTAAAAAGATGTTAGCTGTCTATGCTATATTAATACATAATAAAATATAAGAAGCAATTAATTTTAATCACTAGTATCAGATTTTATCGAGAAAGCCAGTAGTTATATTCGATTTCTTTTATCTTTCCTTTAAGGAAAAAATTTCCAATCGATAAAACTTCCGTCCTTGTATATTTACATTCCAGAAATTTCAAGAATGAAGTGTTTCAAATCAATTCACGATTTTCAGAAGATAACTTTTAGCAAAGCAGAGAATACGCGCGAGGTATCTGCAAACTAAAGCTGAAGAATAAGACAGTTGAAGGAAGTAAAGAGGTTGAACGAAAAGAACGGAATGCGTTCGAGGAGAGCGATATACAATGTGCCTTCAAATCGGACTTAAGATATGCAGAAGGGAAGTTTTAAAGATGCATACAAAGGCAGTCGATAATATGGTAAAGAAGGTGAATCTCTCTGCCAACAAGCCAGAGAGTTACTAAAAATCCAAACGATGAAAAAACTTTCAACATTCTGAACGATAAAGATTCTTTGTACTTTGTGACATAAAAAAAAATCTTTTCCGTAGTTTGCAAAAAATGAAAAAAAAAATATTAATATATTACAAATTAAATAATTTAATTTAACATTTAATTAATCAATTAATTAGGAATTTGGCATATACATGTATAATACAATACATATCTCCCCTTCCCAATCCTTCTATTTATAATAAAATGAGACGTACACGAAAATTATCAATTTTATAGTTTCCTAATATTTTTATATTAAAAAATAATCCACTCTCTTAATATAATGATCCTCAATTCCCAAAAATTCAAAATAAATCTAATAAAAGATAAAAATTACATATATCTCTTCATATTTAAATACTGAAAAAATTATGCTTGAAAGAATCAACATAAGACTTATACATATATAATATATATCATTTTATATCATATCTGTGTGGTATATACAAGAATAAACATTGTTTCTTTTAGAAAATGCATTTATAATATAAAAATAAAAACATATGTGTCCAGTCTCTTTTTAAATAAAAATTTTTATTTGTGTAATAATTTCTCCTTGTACAAGTTGTAAAAACTTTTAAAAATATAATGGGGCGTTTAATCTTTTCTTTTAAAGTTTTACACAATTAATCTCGCATTAAGCTGCATAGCTAATTACTTTGAAGCACAATGCTGAAGAATTTTCTTCAAGTGATCCAGTAGTGGAAAAGTAAATTATATTAAACCAATTTGTTTTACCAACAAAAAGAATTTTATGAAAATACTACATTTTATCATTTACCAAAAGATTCAAATAATTGATAGTTAGCTTGCATCATCATGAAAAGAAAAATTTGATATTAGTTTTATTAGTACATCTAACAATAAATAGTAATAGTTATGTCATTTTTAGCATTTTTTTGCATTATATATAATTACAATAATGTGTTTTGTTTTTTTAATACAGAAATATTATAAATAATTATTTATATATTACTATCCATTTTTATTATCAAATTTTCACTTTTTTATGGTAATAGCATCTTACTAAATATATCAACAAAAGATAACGAGAAATTCAAAGGATATTCTTAAACTTCTCAGCTGTAGGATATGAAAAATCTAGCTATTCCTGCAAACTATAATACAGTTCTTATTCCGATCAGTCGTTGCTTCGTGTTTTCCATTCTTATTGACCGAAAATAAGAAGCAGCTACCAACCATCTCACGATAGATGACAGACCCAGCGCGAATCGGCAACGATGGGTTCTTCCCATGTCTATGCGGAAATGGTGGTCGCGAATTGGCTATCTGATCTGTCGCCAAAATGGCGCAATGGAACCTTTCATTGGCACTTATCACCTATATATCGATACATATTGTATCAGCATCAAGCTATGCAGCGATAATTAACGTGCGGCCGCGAAAGTATCGTGACAAGCACACGCGATAATTCGCCTATGATGATCTGATTAGATCGCGACGCAGTATATTATGCTTTTTACGTTGTTACGTAAAAGCGAAGGACGGCGCCGGGCTAAAAATAGACACGCAAGAGTCGGGCTATTTCATGCCGTTTCTGTCGCCGTCTTTCGCGAGCTTGTCTTTCGCGTTCTCTCGCCATTCGCCGCCATCGCATCGCGGCCGAAAAAGAAAGCTGCGGGGATAGTGCTGCGTATTGCATTCCATCGGTTTTCCTCTCAAGGTCAGATAGCCCACCGTTCAGATTCAATTCGTGCCGCCTCGTCTTTAATACCTTCTCGTGTACCGGGGCTCCCGCATACCTGACAGTGGTTCTCATAGTTTACGCAACGAGCTCGCCGAACGTGCTCGTGCGAACAATGAAGAACTTTGATGATGCCAAATTTCGATTGTGCTATCATCTTGAACGATGATTCAATCGATAATGATTTTCAACTATACAGAATTATTTCAGAAACGAACAGAACGAGTTCAATAAGTAGTCTAAAATGCGATAATCGATCAAATATGTATTAGTTTATTCTGATTAGTTAACGGTTCCAATAATATAATTCTACAAATTTGCAAATGTAGTGATAATTTTAGGTCTACAATCACAAAATCTTAAGAGCCTTTAAATCTCTTTAATCATCTTCGATATATTTCTCTTCAATCTACATAATAATATCATTACATAAATTGAACGATTTTGGCGCCAATTTCTTCGTTCATCAGAAGAAAGATTGGAAAACGTCAAGAAAAAATTAATAACAACCAATGTAATCAAAGCAACGCGGTAGCATTATCGGTTGACAACCAGCTGGGATTTCCTATCGGATATCTGTGTGTTCGAGAACATTCCAAATATTCCCTATCGCCGGTATAACACCCAATGAAATGATGCAGTCGGATCGATAGACAGGGATCATCGAGTGATTCGTTGAAAATCGTAATTTTCAAAGACTGCCAACCGCTGCCTAGCGGACGGATAAAAAGACCGTCGTCTCAGAGACAGCCTTTACATTCGTCGGCAGACGTTAGGGCGCAGCCATACGCACACGATCATACAAGCCGGAAAGTGTGTGTAGATCGCGGTTACCGTGAGTCTTGGGGTAGGGCAGTGGAAATTTCCACTGTGCCCGCTGGGACGGTCAATACTCTCTCCGTGCTGTAACGCGCACCGCACGACGGTTATCCGGATTACAGGGAGTTTCAGCTACGACTGACAATGCGCACCATTACGGCTTCTTGCTTCCAGAGAATCCCCGCTAGGAGATTTAAATTTTCAATTAGACCGATCAAGCCGCGGTTTTATAAGATCTCGTGTTGGATTCGAGACTGGAAAAAAGACTGAAACCGACTACGACTTATTTGATTACAATGAGATCGTTCGTGAAACGTTACTCGTTACAATTGTAAAAAGCTGTATCTTTTAAGATACTTCTCCAAATTTTTATATATTACAAATGAAATCGAAATTTATCAATCTGTAAATGTCTTATATGGTATTCCAATTGTTGATTGATTATATATTATTCAATAAATATGTATATAAAAGATAAATCGAAATCCATGTAAAAGTAACATTATATTATGTTGCAAATAGTCTACTGTCTAGTCTATCGATCAATGAACAAACGGGTCTTGAGGCTTGCGCAAGTGTTACATAAGTCTAGCGACAATCTCGACTTTATACTCGAATATCGAATCGATTTCAGCACCATCTCGACGTCACCGCCAGGAATCGGTCTCGGGCCGAGATCGGTAAATTTGACGAGCCACCCGCGGTTTTTCATGCTAGGAAGAGACAGATCGAGCACTCACACGAGGCGTGACCGACGAGCACATTATTTTGACGTGATGCAACGTTACCTTATACATGGCGAGATCGGCGATGTATTTTTTGGCAGCCGATACGTTAAACCGTCGATCGATGTGCCAAATACTTGCTTTATCGTCTTGCCCCGTGCCGCGTAGACCGGCTAGGGAACGTGGAAATAGCCCACAGGGCCTTTTGCGTCTAGCAGCCGAAGACTGTCCTGAGTAATCTCCGATGAATTTTCTCCTATGATGATTTTCAGGCGAGGTTGCGTTGGTAGACTGTCAGTGCCAACACATACTCAATTAGGCTCAGGTTGTAGTTGAACAAAAATTTACATATAATTCCTTTTTAAGGATTCCTACTTTCCGGGAAGGAAATGAGGAACATATTTTCTATTTACGATTGAATTAGCTTCTTTCGTGTTGTTCCCAAATAATCAATCATCGTTGCTTTCCAAGTTACTCATTTTTCAAAAAGGTATTAATAATTTATATCATATACATTACTTAACTCTCTATAAGAAAAAACTTAATTGAACATTGGATAAAAACAACATGAAGGTATAATTAATCAAAATATAATTATCTTTTTCTTTTTTAATGAATGGAAATGATTGAAATCAGAGTATAACAATTTAGTAAAAAATTGCACCAGTATTAGAGCGATAAAAATACGAATCAATTAAATTCTAGGAGTTTATTATCATATTAGAAGTTTAAGTTTGTTTTATCTCTATCTGTGTGTATTTATATTGTTTTTTGCATCTATCTTAAAAATAAAAATCAAGCTAAAAAAGTTCTTAATACCCGAAGAAAATAGTCTCAAAAATGTTCGACAACTTGAAACACTCCTCGAGATTCCGTTTAACATCATGTCGCATATTCCAAGATTCACGTTGGAAGAGTCGAATTAATTTTAGAATACATCTCGCTATATATTCCCAAACAAACTTGGTCTCTCGTTTCAAGTTGCACGAGGTGTATACGTGCGGATCCGTTGCATCCGTCTATCGATCCTAAGACCGACGGCCGTCTGTCTTATGCGCGTAACTTTTCAAAACGGATGACAGCCAGTAGCTTGTTATTAATTGCAGCATAAAGGTCGGAGGTTAACAAAACGCCTGACAGGCGCCAACGCTGTTTACTGTTTATACTAATCAGCAATTGTCGCACGATATGTATCTTTATGTCAGTTAAGAAGGCAAATAGGGTACCATAGTTTCGTGAACATTTAGGTGAATGGAGCGTTCAAAGATCAATAGTGAGAAATTAGGCTTCGTTCTTTTTAAACTCGCAAAATACTTGGCAGCCGTTGCCACGGCTGTTTTAGATAGTGCGCAAATGCAGGCCGGTGTAATAGAAACGGAGAGAATGACGGTGTCATGTTGCAAATCCGCGAATCCGTTAAGTGAACATCAAAAATCAATTAATTTATTACCGCAGATCTAACGAAAAAGATAGAAATCTTAAATAATATAAATATAGATCGATAGAAATTGTGTTTTATTTCAAAATCTTTACAAATGTATACAATATTTTATAAAACTTGGAAGCACACTAATAACATCGTGAATTGAAATTGAATTTCTGCAACATAGCGAATTGACTATTTGTTGAAAAAATATCTGCGTGTTTCGTGATTAAAATACAAGCAAAAGTTTTTTAAAAAAGTAAGGAAGCGAGACTAAAACTCTCAGATACAGACATCTTTAATTATTGTAAATCTGTAAAAAATTAAGAGACGAATCGTAAAATGACAAAACAAAGATAATGTTATGTTAATGATAGAAACCCGTTTGAATGATTTACGCGATTATCGTAAAAATACGACGGTGTAAAGTTGAGCCATGAGAACGTTCTATTCATGCAAAGTAAGCTTAAGAGGAAAGATTTCTCCATCGCTTCGATGCGGTACAGCCTCCCTCTTCTATGCAGGAATACTCTCACAATCAGCAAAGAAACGGTGACTAACCAACAGCGTAAGCAGTCATATGGGACAATTTGAATGCAGAGAGAATCTTTTAATAACTATTTGTAAAGACATACTCTTTCCTCTTCTTTCAATTCATTCCTCGTATTCCTGTAAAATGAGGTAGATTTGATTCTTAATATTGAGATGAATCAAATATTAAGAGATTGATTTATAGTAGATGTACATTATGCAGCATATATATAAGTAGAAATAATCTTTTTTTAACAATTTATTTCTACAAAATATAAAATTTGCTTATATAGATACTTATTTAAATTTATTTGTATGTAACAAATTATCTAGTCTGTTTCAAGGGAAAAAAAGCATTAATCATCAGCATCCTTATGCCGTAGTATACGAGAAATTATGTATGCCCGTTAACCTTCAATTATACAAATATGTGACAATTTAAAAATAAATGAATGGGTTGTCTCCGCAAAGATATCATTCTAATATCGCCCTTTCATTCTCGCAATTATGTACCAAGCATTTAACTCAAAGTGCCAATTACTTATACCATACAGTTGCGAACATACACGCCCAATGTATGCACAGAATTTCTACACATTAAAAATTAGAAATATGAAATATAAGTTTACATGCGACAAAAAAAAAAAAAATTATTGATACGATAAAATCTCAGTTAATAGATACGATGTTTGCATAATTAATTGTTTCGAATAATCAAACAATTATAATTTAATTTAAAAAGAGAATAACATTTATATAATGTTTTATAATAAAATAAAACAATAAAACAAAAATTGTGTAAAAAAAAAGAGAGAGAATTTTTTTCATTTAAGTTTGTATTTTGTTATAATCATTGAATTTCCGATAAACGCGCAATATTGTGACGTTGATGATTACTGATGACATAACACAACGCAAATGTGATATCACATCCGTATAATTTTAAACACGAGAGGTAGTAATTAATAGGTTTTGCTTGTTACCTAACAAAACTATGGCGCCATCCATAAGTATCATAAGAACGTGACGACTGAATTGTCAAACACACACGATGACGAAGAACTTTTTACGTATAGTCATAGATTGCATAACATAATTTTTATTTTAATTTTACGATTAAATATCTTTGGCAAATTATTATATTTTATAAATACGCAAAAGAGTATTTTCACTGAATATTTATAAGAATATAATCACGTTTAGATATTTCAAAGATCGCATAGATGCAAAATTGCGCAATAAGATGCAAATATTAAGATGCATCTAAAAATTATTTTGATGCAATTGCAAGCATAGCAAAATAGTTTTTTTTGTAGAATTATAATTACACAACAATTACGAAATTAAACATCAACCTGATTAATTTCGTGAAGGACCAGATCGTTATATTGTTATATATATGAGTAATCAATATATGTCATTAAAAAATAAAACGTATAAAATATAAAAAGGTTTTCTGATAAAAAAATTCGAGATAAAATAGCGGAAACATCGTGACTATATGGCGACAGTAAATATCACGATATGCACCAGTCTGGCGCCAATATTCCTATAGCTGCCTGCACACTGTTGCACGCGCATTCATATGCATACAAATACATGTATCAAACGTATATCGGTAACGCAATGCTTATCGACGTTTCCGCGTAAAGACACGTGATACCGGCGATCGAATGTAAACTTTGTATAGCAACAGTTTGACGCATCGTGGAATCAGAATTGTTGGACCGCGCGGACTCATCGAGCGATTGAAATCCCCCTATTTTTAAGCAGCGTCTTTATATCGCGAATTTCTGCGTCGCTTCGTCTCGCAAAAAATGTGACTTTACGCGCTTTTTACGTGCGTTGGCAAAAATAAAAAAACGGCGACTCGACGTTCGTCATGCCTTCTTATTCGTGTATTTCTGCAATATTTCGTCTCCGTTGACGAACAAAGAACGGTAATTCGTTTACGAATGCGCGCTTCATGCTTTTTTTACGGCTCTTTATAGTCTTAATAGAATAAACTATACAGCCAGTAAGCCGTTTAAAAGATATTTCTGTTTTTCCAAGTCATAATAAAATTGTTTGCTATTTTTATAGGAAGCGCGAAAACACTTTAATGTTTGTTAAAGATAACATTTTATATATACTACATATTCCACAGATTTTCTTTCATTTATAGATCATAAAAATTTTAAACGTATGCGTATAGATTTGTAAAAAAGTTCAGAGCATTAAAAAATTGAGAAACCATAACAGAAATAAATTTTGCAACAGACATTTTATCGTAGTAAATAACTTGTAATATTAAAAATTGCATACTTACATAATCTGAATTTTTGAATAAAGTGTTTTAATAAATACAAAAGCGCGTTACACCACATTAAATCGCTTTTAATACCTAAATTCACAGAGATTCTTTATTCTCGAATCTGTACATGAAAAGTAGAACAAAACACATATAAAAAAATTATCGATTTTAAAACTATATAAGATGTAGAATAAAATATGTAGATTTATGTAGATATGTAGTTTTCAAAAATAGAATTATTTAAATATTACTGATATAAAACAGCACGTTTCGCGTGATATAACAGTACGTTGTAATAAAAAATAATATTCTAATTTTATATAAGCGTCAAAAGCCTATATTATTATACATGCAAATTTCAATCTGACTCTGTGTGAATTTTTTCATATCCATTTAATGTCCTCCTGATACATATTTAATTCATCTATTGTAGATATCATCATTTTTTTTATTGCAGATCTAAAGAAATAAACTTTAGAAAATGGATTATTCCAGGGGCATATACGCACACTCATATATACATAGAAATAATCCCCTTTTCTTTCTTTTAAGTATGCATGTAAAATAAATATGTAAAATAATGCATTTTTTTTATTTCCTTTGATATGATGTAAGATGCGTTTAAATGCGTCACGTGGTTTTGTTTACATGCGTTCAGGCCCACATGGGCATAGGCGACTACGTCTCTCATATACGAGCGCAGTCAGAACTCGAAAGCACAGGTCTATACGATAAAACGCGGCCCGCGAAAGGGTGTCTTTCCAGAGAGCGAAAGGCACCGGTCGTTTTATCGTACGAGCTGGCACATTCGTTGACGTCGGTAACGCAGGCCGCCTTTGAAATTGTGTGGAAGAGCTTGAAATCATTCACAGATGTCATCAAGCTAATTGGTATACGCCGGTTGTCATCACGGGGTCGACCACGTGGCCGATCGGCACCCACGTGGCCGATCAGCACCCACGTGGATGCGCGAATAAATTGTAGCCAGTTCTCCAAGTGCGGCGATAATCATGAGATCGAGATGTATCCTGATGCATTGCGTCGCGTAGCGATCACGTTGCCTGTAGAAGTACATTGTTGATGTTAAGTACATTGTTTGCGCATAACTTATGCGAAATATTTAAAACCGGAAGCAGCAGAATGAAAATTGTTCATTGTCTCTAATTTTAACCGTTTCGCGTAAAGAAGTTTTTCGTATAAATATAAAATCAAACGGTTGCACGCGTGTGAAAGGGATACTATTAATTAAACTATTTCATTAGCAGAAGAAGTTTTTGAACTATGATGAAATAAAATATTTCTTTTGATTCTTTTGATTAGAGAAGCATAATTATAAAACTGTCATATTTAAAACTTGCTTTAAGTTTTTAACATTTCAACTTGCTGATTATAAAATAATTGAAATTTCGACTATCTCTGAACACAGTTTAACTCTTGTTATGGTATAAATTCTTAATTTAAATATATATTTATATTTATATTTATTAATTAATAATTAAAATAATTAGTGAAGCTTTAAAGTTCCATGAGATTATACAGAATTATGCAAATATGTAGAAATTCTTAATATACATAAAAATATAATATATGTTTTTAAAGTATTATTATTTTGAAAATATCATTTCCAATAAAAAGCGTTATAAAAAATGTTAGTTTTATATCGGAAATTTTACACCAAATTTTCCATAAGCTCGAGCGAGAAATGGCACTACAATGCGAGCACATTAAACTTTCATCGTTAATTGCATAGGATAATTGACTAATAACAAGCCAGTGAAATATAGCATCATCATATAAATTGCTTTAATATTAACAAGAATAATATTGACTAGAATTACTAAACATTGAGACAAAAATAAATGCGAATTAAATGGAAAACTAAATGCAAACATGCTAAAAATATAAAAATGCGCACACAAACATAGTTGTGCTTTAATTTAAATATGTAGACTTGGCGTTTTCTAAGACTGTTTATCATGTAATTGCTTACCCATCGTATTTATAAAGAATGAGAGTTTAAAGTCTATTAATAATTTTTGCTGTTATGCAAATTATGTATGTGTGTGCGTGCATATCGCAAGATTTGTGATAAAACTTCGAGAATGCGCTTTCTAATAAATATTGCAGATCAGTTTCCTCAACAAGAGAAATTTATAATAATATTTATTTTTAAAAATGCTCCAGGTAAAAAAAAAATATATTCAGTTTTTTTTTAAATTTCTCTTTGATCTTTCTATGTTGCGACAGTTATTGATTGGGCGTACAATGCGGTACAATCGATTAGAATTAAGTGACGCCGCATAAAATGCATCTTTCTGTCAAACCCGCACGAAAATATCGTGTCGGTCGACCTACGTCCCAAAGAAATACGAGCTATAATATATAAACAGAAGATCGTCGTGGACAGCGAGCATAAGTGTGAAACTTATCCTCTCTCTCTCGAGTCGCACAAAGTAATAACACCAGCCAATCGTATAATGTTGCAACAAAATATCGTTGCAGACACGCAGACGATATTTTATCGTGGATAAAGATATTTTATCGCGGTTTCGTTAAAAAGAAAAATATTTTTAGCAAGATATCCAAATAACATTTAAACAGTGCGGATGGTTAGAGTTGCAACTCCCATGATACACCGCCATGAAGAATCTGGCACAATGTATAACGCAAACTCTCAATATTAATCGTGCAAACATAAAGAAAATTGACGTTTACCTGACACGACCTGGGCGCCGAGACGTCGCGGCGACGCTCCTGCAATTGCGTCGTTCGCGCGAGGAGCCAACTATTTGAGCGAAATCGATAACGCGGTAAAGGATAATAACCATTGCATATATGTATATCCATACAGTCCTGATATGCGCGCATCACGCGGTCTTCCTTATATCTATTTCCAAGCACAGGTAAATACTAAGAACGAAACAATCTCTCTATTGTAAGAAGTTACGATATCTGGTATAACAAGTTATGCGCATTATTTTTCTCACGCAAAGATTCTTTAATATATTAAAAATAAGAATAACAGAGAATATCTCATGTGTGTGTGTATGTGCAGATTTAAAATATAATGTTTAATATCAAGAGGTATTTAAATGAAATAAACTATCTTGACAAAAAGAATTGATATTTTTCCTATTATGCAAAAAAAAAAACAAATTCTATATTCGTCAGATGTCATATTTTTTTATCTGAATCAATTATTTCAGATATACATTCTGCTCGTGAATAATTTACTTTAAAGATCCAAATATCTTCAAAAATACAGGGTGTGTGTATGTATGTATCCGTGTAATGCGACGAAACGCTTGTATTTTGGTATTCCGTACGAGATTACGTTCTCTCCTTTTATTATTATGCTTTTGATATTTAAAATAATTTAAATACGTTTCGGTACCAATGGAATCACGTACACAATGGCGCGATATTAGATACGGTACGGCGGCAAAAGGATTTAACTGAAAAGAAGGCCACGGCGTAGTAGGCCACCGTAGTATTGATTTCGGTTCGTCGGAGTTGCTCTCTGCATCCGCGCT
This sequence comes from Formica exsecta, assembly GCF_003651465.1. Taxonomy (NCBI): domain Eukaryota; kingdom Metazoa; phylum Arthropoda; class Insecta; order Hymenoptera; family Formicidae; genus Formica; species Formica exsecta. The sequence continues at coordinate 1,290,807 of NW_021849211.1, forward strand.
TTCAGTATCATTCGAGTACGGCGTAGATGCGATAGATGTAGAGAAGGACAAGGTAAAGGGGGGGGGACGCGGAAAGGCGACCTGGCCGCCGCTCTCATTCACAATGGGTTCATATTTCACGCAACGCAACTCTGCGTCGAAAATGATGACGGAAGCGTCCGAACGAGGAGCGCAAATCTCTCGTTATGCATCCCCGCGGCTTTCCCGTCGCGATTCCGGGCAATCCACGACAGATCGGCCCCGGGCTCCTCGTATATCGAGAAAACGGACGCGCGACACCATCACCGGAAAGTGTAAAAGCTGCTTTATAGACTAGATTTTCGGACTTTCTCCCCGACATCAAATAACAATCTTCCTAAATAGTATCAACATTTCTTATTCAAATTATATCTTTTCAGTAAGATTACGTGTGCTAATACATGTAGCAAAACATTTCTATCGCCGTACAATCGTCGTATAAAATTTTATCGTGAAAGGACTTTAAACGAGAATTCGTTTTTTTAAAACAAGCGAATTATCTTATAATAGAACTTCGAGCGATAAGGAAATACAATATCATATTATTTTAGATAACTTATCAAGAGAGTTGAATTTAAAACACATGCACTATGTACTACATTTAATAATAGCATCTTGATAAGATTTGATCCTAAAGCAATTTACAATTTTTATTATCGAATAATTGACGCAACAACAAGCTAATGAATATTTCCAGCTCATGATCGGCGACAATCTCGAAACATGTGAGGCAACATAAAGCTCGTCGATAACCGATTAATTATTTATCGCCGTGCATTGGTGCGCACGTGCGGGAGCGGTTTGGAGAACCGGTGCATCGGATCGCAGCTAATACTGGTTTCCCTTGAGCACGCGAATCGACCGCATAGGTGCATCGAATGAGAGCAAAACGAGCCTGTGAAGGAGCTACGTCGTCCTTGCTGAGAATCTCAGACCTCGTTTACAAGGCCGATTATGCTGCTTCACTGAGCCGCCTCATCTAATCATTATCAGCGAAGCTTTCTCCTAGCCGTGACAAACGCGTTTGACGATGGAGTTATTCGCATTTCACGGTTACGTGATTAATATTGCGATATGAATTTAATGTATGCAAATATTTCATTATTATAATAACAGCGAAATGTGACAGATGTCAAGCTCGGGTACCAAGCCACAATAATACATTAAAAAAGATTAGATATTGATTCTTTATCATTGAACGATTTATTGAATAATTGTGTACATATTTGGTCATGTATATGATTTTGACAATTACATCTCAGATATTCCGAACTCTGATTTAATTAATAACCATAATATGTATTATGTAAATAAAGAAAAGTGTTTGCGTATATATATATATATACACACACACACACACACATACACAATATTCGAAAATAATATAATCGCTAAAAAATAATTAAAGAAGAAAAACCCAAATTGGGAGAAATATACAAAAAAATAATTAAACATAAGTAAAGATATTTGCACAATTAGACGCCCTTACTTTTGCAAAAATTTATTAATGCTTTAGAACATTTTTGAATGATATTTTTAGTGCACTGTATAAAATTTTCATCTATAATATATGCATCGCAATTTAAATATGATTACGTTGAAACGCGCGTTGTATATATATATATGCATCAATAATATGTATTACAATTTAAATGGATTGCTATATCGTGGTATTTGAAATATTTTAGATGCAGCTTTGTGAAAGCCGGTTCTTTTTGATATACGATCTAATGCGGACGTGACGTATTGTTGAGATAAAGCCAGTTTAGATAAAGCTAGTAGCAAAATTTATCTCTATATCAGTGCTTGGAATTAGTAATAATTAATCAGTCGCACTTGCTATGAAGAACCGAAGCTAATTATGATTTATGACATATAGATTAGTTGGCTATAAATTTTGTCAAGCAATATTTTATAACTTTCTTCCTTTTCAATAAAAATCGCAAGCAATCTTGTGAAGCAGCAAGTTAGAAATATAAGAAGGAGGTCGCAGTCATCAAAACGATTTCAGCTTATATATGCCGGCATTAAACGAAATGATAGATTTTCTTGGTAGACAGATTTGCTCAGTGCGTCACAGAATCGGGCGAATTAACGATGTTAATTTCTACGTCAGCTCCTGGCACACATAAGCTACGCTAAACTATGATGACGAATCGGTACATATGTATTCGAATTGGCTGGATATTCGAAAGTCGTACGCATCGGAATGAATACATGGAAAGCAATTATTATCACGATTCTACGTAATAATAATTGCTTCACGAAGTCAGACAGATTCCTTTCTAATGAAAAGCTTCTTTTCTTCGTAAGTAACGTACGAACTATATAGAAATTACTAGCAAAAATAGAATACGCGATAAATAAATTAGTTTTTTTATTTGACTTAATATTAAATTAGATTAAGAAAGCATCATAAAAATATTTAGATAGAAATTTATAAAATAAGAATATAGCAAATATGTAATAAATAATATAAATGTTTTTTATATTATATTAATAATATATTTTAAAATATTTGATTTTTTATAACATATATATACAGATATTTATGGTACATAATCGCATAAATAATGATTCATTCAATGTATCAGATTTCCCATCTCCGTTAGATTAGGGACTAGACATAAAGCGAAGTAAAATAGGGTCAGTGTTAACGACCATGATATATGGAGCAGATTTACGAGATTGGACAAATCCGAAAGAAACAACGACTTATTTAAGAAACTTATTCCCTTGACGGTCACTATATACATCGCTGTTGTCAGTGAAACACGACGTGTTAAACGATGATCCCCGATTTTAGTATTGCCGAAGCATATTCAGAATCATACCGATGGCATTCAGTGACGCACGTCAGTGAAATACGTGTGAAGAAACTCAAATATGTATCAAATGTGGCCCAGATTTATCGCTTTTTCCTGTAGTCGCTCTCCAGCGAGTTTAAAATTCTTTTTTTAACTAACGTTTTCTTTCAAATATCGAAACTCTTCAATATCAAATATCTTTGTATTGTAATTAAAACTCAAATTACATTTCGAAAATTTATTTGAATTTGATTGAAAGAAGACTCCAATGTTTTCAACTATTACAAATTTTATAATTGTAGTTTTTCCATTTCTGATTCTGTAATTATTTATAAAAAAGCAGATTTTCGTTGGATATTTATTTTAATAATTGATTTTTAAATGGGTGACAGAAGAATGCCAATGTACCTATATGTTATACATCGTTTGAATATTTTACAGGAAAACGCATTATCTTCTTTTTTAATAAAGCTATATATGTATATAGCCAATTTTTCTATTTCTACGTAATCCCACCCTGTCAGATAGAAAATATGAATATATTATCTTCGCAAAGAAATATTAAAGGAATTTCACATATGACATAACATTTATTATACAAGTAACATAATTATATATCATGCGCTTGTAACATCATATCTTATGCTCCGTTAATCCATCGAATATATAATTTAATCATTACGTGACATTTGATCCGAATACACCGAATACCATTTGATATAGTTTTTATAATAACAAGGACAACATATATATGTGTCTTTAATAAATCGCGTGCGCGTCACAACCTTGTCTTTTAAATCTCATAATAAATCAAAATTGGGATAATAAAAAAGCCGGTACAAAAAATGTGCGCAATATTTTATATGTTACGTACGACATAAATCAGTGCTTTAGAATAAAACAAGATATAAAATTGATTGCAAGAGTGGTATATTTATAAACAAAATATATGTTAAAGTATTTAAAAATATTATAATTTAAAATCGTAAAAATCTCGTTTAATGAGCAGATTTCTACATGTTTAACAAATATATTCACTAAGACATAAATTATATCAAACTTGCATTGAAAAGCGATTTTCATTACGCCTGAAAGGACTTAAAAATAGACCCCTCTCTTAATTAGTTTGTAAATTCTATTTTTAACACTCATTTTCAACTGCTATGATAAGATATTAATGGGTTACACATTACGCAAGTGCGCGATTAAAAGCAGCATAATATTGTGCTGTTCGTGTCATGCCATCGTATTTCAAAACAACTGATTTGCGAAATCTCTTATTTACATTTATAAAATATCCGAAGGTTATTAAAAGCGCGCAGCAAAGGGATAATTTTGGTTGATTCACTATAAGTACAAAGGATGAGAAAAACACAAAAGCGCTCTTGTATTATCTAACAGCTTGTCAAAGTTCGATTACGTTGCGCTCGCCCTTGCAACGCAGCACAATTGCTTCATCCACGCGAACGCATCCGTTATTTTTCGCGAGTCACTCACGTCGTGCGTGTATATCCGTAATTTGGCAGCGATAGCGCGTATAGCGATACGCTGGCAAAAACGCTTACGAGGTTGTTGCCAGAACCGAGACACGGCGTCACGGCGTTAGGCGCCGTTCATCGCAACGCCATTACGCTAAAAATAACGAAGTAAGCCTCTGATGACTTTATTCAGATATGCACGGATATGTCAATCGGACACGTGTTCGTGTGACACCCGAGCGTCGCGACATCGGGCGTCTGTCCAAACCATTCGCCATGGCCACAGAGAGAAGAAATTTTTGTAACATTGCGAATCATATCTTCTGATACTTTTCGTCTACGTATTGTTCACGTTTTGTATTTCGCAGAAATGAGTTTATCTTTCTCAGAATATTTACTTGCTCGCTATTACACGCCACTCGCCAAAATCGCGATGAGCGCATCGATCGCCATGCAGTATGTCGTTCTACCCTATATACATGTCGTACCAATTAATGCCCTAAAAGATCACGACATTCTGTATTATTCGTATATATATATGCAATAAATACAAATTTTATATAAATTCATTGATGCCCATAAAATATATTCATATATTTACGTGGGATGCGTTACTTAAATAACTTTAAATGAAGAAAATTACGTGAATCAAATTTCGAATGATTAAATAATAGAAAAATAATGTCTTTGATTAAAAAATGAGAATATTAATTGGATATTAAATAAAAAAATGTTATTTATTATATCATTACATTATCGCATAAAAATTTATAAGAAAATTATTATATTTTATCTATACTGCTTTATTTAACGTTTATATTTCATATTTTATTATTAATTACAGCAATGTTTTTATGTCATGAAATCTAAACTGTTATGATACCTCCGCTGAAAATAAAATAAATTTGTGATATACGATACTACGAATGAAGTTTACTTATCATTGAAATCACGCAAGATGAAGCCGCAAGATGTATGCAATAGCTAAACTCAAGCTTGATCTCATTGGTTAAATCACATTTATGGTTAGTCTGCGTCGAATGTAATTAGTGACGGAGGCTTGGTGGCGTCTTGTAGACGCGACAGCGAATAGATTAACGCAAACTATTTTTGCATCCATCCGTGCCACGAATTCGCGCAAAATACATTCTGTTTACATTGAATCTACGTTTCCTTGGCACACGATAGTCACAGCCAGTTTTAATCCGGCTTATGTATTGTTAGATTGAGCCTATTCGATGACGCAGTAATAAATTTAAGATATGTTTTAAAAATAACACATGTTAATAAATCAAATGGTCCTGGAAATTCAAACTTTGTGAAGATAATTTTATGTTGGAAATATTTTTGAGATAATTCATAAATAAAACCAGTCTTTCTCAATAATTTTTCAATATTACTAGAGAAAATCTGTCTCTATATAATAAATTAATATTAAAATTAAATTAATAAATATAATAATAAAAGAGTAATTTAGTTTTTTCACAAATAAAGTTATATACAATATTTTTTTTTTTTAAACTACGTTTTTAGCTGATTAAGAGATATTATTTTTGCAATGATATAATTCGAACGTTTTAATCATAATTATTCCATAAAAGAGTTATAGATTAATAAAAAGAAATATATACATAAATTTTGCAAATGCAGAGATAGTAATAACGACATATAAAATATTTGTAGAAATAGCAAATTCGGAATATTGCTATGATTCATCTAAACACCATGCAACATTTTATCTCCTGGAATACCAATATCTCCGGCCAACAAGCCAGGCGGCCCGGGAAAACGTAAACAGATAGGCGTGCGATTTGATGCGACGCGCGCGCGCGCATCGCGTGAGTATCAGTGCATGCGACCTGAAGAAAAACGTGACGCCTGGCATGGACACAACAGGAAAAGCGCTTATTTTCGTAGCAAAGAGAGGAGGCTATAAATATATGCGGCGGCGACACGTGCGTTTAGACATGCCTACCTTCGCATTCGCTAAAATGTACATCAATCCTTGCATCGGCGCTTATCAAGTAGATAAGCATTGGATGCAATAGTACAGGCTGGTTTTATTTATTAGTCAATAGTATAAAGATTAAGTACTATAAACTATACAACGTTCTGAAAATATTATAAAAGCATAGACCAGGCTTATTTTAATAACAAAGATATAATAACCAATAAAAACAAAAATCGGAATGTCCGTAAACATATAATATACGACAATACTTTGACGGTTTATTTCATTTCAATAGCAGAAGAAAAAACTAGTATTAATAATTTAGAAAATAATTTTAACAACTTATATTCGCACATTTTTTTCTGATTTCGATAATTTAGAATTGATTTTCCCTTAATATTTTTTTTTTAAATTTGATGGTAGATAATCATTTATCATATATTTTCATTTCATTTTTTAAATATGGCTTCTTTGTAAACTTCAGAACAAGATTCTGCATAGTGGAAATTGCAATTAACAATCAAATTAACAATTTGTTTTTGTATTTCAGAAACATTCTATATATATTTGTATCGTTACGTATTCATATCGATAGCTAAATGGAAATGCAGCGCGTATATTGCCAGAAGGGATGCGGATGCAATCAACATTTCTCTTGTTTATTTTTTCTTATTTATTATGTCACATTTCATTGAACAAAATCAAAGAAATGATTGAAGATCTCTACTAACTATATCATTCATATTTTTAATAACAAAAAATATCTTTATAACAGAGATTAAGTTTTATCTTCAAATTTATTATGTGCTTTCGGACTTGATTAAAAGATATCTTCGAGTATAAATGTACTTTCTTTCTCTCTGATTAATCTATTGACTCACGAACGAAAGAAAAAAGCTACATAATGAATGGACTAAAGAATCGTAATATAAGAGAAGTCAATTACTCTGGAAAATCCTTGGCGCTCTCACCTATATTTATAATATAATCTTGTTTCTTCAGTCGAGATATTGCTTCGTTGATGAAAAGTATGACGAGCCTTTGATGAAAGACAAAATACTGCCATTTTATTTATTTTGCGATATATTTATAACAAAACGGAAAAACTCTAATATTATAAATATAATATAAATATAATTGAGCTAGCAAATGTGGTAATAAAAGAGCTAAGCACAATAAGTAAAAAAAATATTAATTGGTTTCAAAAATATGCAGCTTAAAGCTAAAAATATATCCCTTGCTTATCTGTCCTCTCTTATAATTTCTTCTTCTTCTTGTAATAAATATACAACGTATGATAAATTTCCGATGATAACCCGAAGACGTAAATGTGCATAATGTATCAAGCAATGTTATTATAATAAGATAATTAATATCGGCGGGCGCCAAAGTAAAATCGAAAAAAAAAGATACGATATAACGAGCTCTGATTATAGTGCGGACAGCGGAAAATTTCACGATGACATTTTTTGACCCATGGGACACGAGATAATCGAATCAGCGTCTATTGCGAGCTTCCTTAAAAAATTGGTAAATTATCGTTATCAATTAATTACGTAAAGCTTTCTTGACAAACATATCTCTATCATTATATCAGTGATTAATTCTTATTCCGATTTAAAAGCGGTATTTAAAAGTAAAACGAGTCTTTAAAAATAAAACAATTTTTGAGAATTTATCTGATAATTTTCGGAACTATTAAATAAACTATTCAAAACATTAAGTAAAAGCTGAAATAAATATGTAAGATTTATAGAAACTGTCACAGCGAAATAACGGTAATCATAAGTTTTCACACAAATCTTTTAATATTAACTTTTCTCCATTTATGCAGCTAAACTATATCCTCGACAACATATTTCATGTAGTAGAAATTGAAACTGCGAATAACAAATATAAGTTTGAACATGCCTGAAATTTTTAAAGCAGTAAGGATTTTACCCTAGTGAAAACAAAACTGACTCTGATACTTTCTAGAAAGATGTATTTGCGATAAATTCAATCTCGGAACTTTTTACATACAAGTAATACACAAATGATATTTATTACGAGTATAAATATCTATAGGTGTATTGTTGAAGCACCGATTAATATATGCTTACGCATTAAATTAATTAGCAGCTGTAGAAAGCACAAATTATTACAAAACTCGTTTATATCTTCCCACGCAGAATAAAATCACCCTATTATGCGCAGTCGATCTCGATTTACATGTATATTACTCATTCTCATGTGAGTTAATTAATTAAATGCGCGACTAAACGATAGTCACTATGAATAACTTCTATGATTAACGAATCAGAAATAGTAATAGCATACAAATGTATTGATCGGCGTCTATTTCGCGCCACTTAAAAAGTCCACCGACCTAAGTATCCTTTTTAAATACTGCACGTATTCACAGTCGGTGCATCTGACACATAATTTTAATATTGGGCTACACGAGTAAGTTAGAAAATTGAAAACGCGAGTATAAGTAAAGCTACAAGCAAACCAGAAAATTTTTTTTCTTTTTCTGTGTCAGGAACGACTCGTTGGCAAACTCTTTTAGTCAAAATAGAAATTCTCTAAAATTTAAGTAAAAATAAACAGTGAAATATAAGATAAAATAAATAATATACAAAATAATATAAAAAATATTATACATAGACAGTCCATAAAAAAGCCGAACTTTAAAAAAGCGCCCGAATGCAATGGCATGGGGCCATCCACCTTGTGGCACTGTATGTATACCTATATGCAGTGGGGTTCTTTAACAACTCCCTCACACCATGAGCATGACGCTATCGTTCTTAGTTTACGTTTTGAACGAATGGCTTGAATGAGGTTGTGTTCGGCGTTCGTGGCGATTTTCTAAACGAAAAAGATAAAGACTCTTGGAGAACAAAATATGTGTGTTAAATTTTGTTTTAAAGGCAGTGAAAAAGAAACGGCAGGAAGCGTGGGCCAACAATTCATGGATGCTGTATCATGATAATGCATCCGCACATGTGGCATTCCTTATCAACGATTTTTTGGCAAAACACGGAACGACTGTTGTTTCTCAGCCCCCCTACTCTCCCGACTCCAGCTCCTGCGAACTTTTTCTTGTTCAAAAAACTAAAATCGACCTTGAAAAGTCGCCGTTTTCAAATAGAAGAAGAAATTAAGAAAAATTTGCTACGGGATCCTCCTACGCACTATTCCAAAAACAAAAAATCGCCTCGAATGCCGAACACGCTACCATAAATCGTAAACTAAGAACAATAACGTCATGCTCGTGGTGTGAAAGAGTTGTTAAAGAACCCCACTACATATTGCCACAAGGCGGATAGCCCCACATCATTGCATTCGAGCGCTTTTTTTGAAGTTCGGTTTCTTTATGGACTGCCCTCGTATATATCAGAATATAACAATGTAGACAAAAAAATCTTTCTTTCTCGTAAAATTCATTTTATCTCCTTCAATTCGATATTTGAAATCGAATATCAAGTTACTATTAAATTCTAAATGTAAAAACTTTTTTGTTAATATCCTGAGTTTAATCTCTTTTTTATCATTTCTAATCTCACTCTCATACTTAATTAGGAAATTATTTATTCCTTAATAAAAGTGTATCGTGATAAAAAACAGAGTGTGATAGATTAAAGATAAATTAGATTAAAACTTTTTCTTGTTCAAAAAACTAAAATCGACCTTGAAAAGTCGCCGTTTTCAAATAGAAGAAGAAATTAAGAAAAATTTGCTACGGGATCCTCCTACGCACTATTCCAAAAACAAAAAATCGCCTCGAATGCCGAACACGCTACCATAAATCGTAAACTAAGAACAATAACGTCATGCTCGTGGTGTGAAAGAGTTGTTAAAGAACCCCACTACATATTGCCACAAGGCGGATAGCCCCACGTCATTGCATTCGAGCGCTTTTTTTGAAGTTCGGTTTCTTTATGGACTGCCCTCGTATATATCAGAATATAACAATGTAGACAAAAAAATCTTTCTTTCTCGTAAAATTCATTTTATCTCCTTCAATTCGATATTTGAAATCGAATATCAAGTTACTATTAAATTCTAAATGTAAAAACTTTTTTGTTAATATCCTGAATTTAATCTCTTTTTTATAATTTCTAATCTCACTCTCATACTTAATTAGGAAATTATTTATTCCTTAATAAAAGTGTATCGTGATAAAAAACAGAGTGTGATAGATTAAAGATAAATTAGATTATTGTAATTTTGTAAATCGTGTTCTCCAACTAATTTTAAGCATTACCTTACGTTAAACAGTAACTCTAAGATAATTATTTTAAAACTTTCAGAACTACAAAAAGATGTAGCGCGCAATTAAATTTTAGTAGCAAATGAATCATACAGAGTTTCTGTTTTTTAACAATATAACTAAGATTATTAATATTTTCAAAAACAGATATAATTTATCTGCTACTAAAATTTTAATTGCTATATCTTTTCGCAATTCTGAAAGCTTTAAAATTAAATATTTTAAGAGTCTTTGTTAACGCTTAAAATTAGCTCGGAAACAAGATTTACAATTACAATTATCTATTTTTAATCTATCACAAACAATTCCTTACGTCACGATATTTTTATTAACAAATAGATCATTTTATAAAATAATTTAATTTTATAAAATATAGAATATATATAACAGAAATATTATACACACATAAATAGATACACATAAATTAATATATACTTTTTATACGTGATAAACACAAAATGAACAATGCACATTTGCGATAAAAAATGCAAGGTTTCCAAATTGATTAGATAATATACACTTCTATCTTTGCACGGCAAATCCAAGAAAGATCTATCATGTTATCGTCCCTAATGATTACTCGCTATTATGGCAATCGTAACTGAATATAGTCTCCAGTCAGGGGCACTCTTTCACCAAGGCCGACCTTGTTTATTCGCAGATATGCAGTTGAAGATGAAGATTATAACTTGAGACAGGATTATCACAGTTATGATCGACCAAGATTTTTTTCATTGTATGTCGCTGTATCATGATTTTCATTAAATGCACTATAAAATTGTGCACATAATATTATTTCATTATGTAAGAGAGAAAAAAATTAAAAATAATGATAATATTGTTAGATTTAAAAATCTCTCTTATTTATAAATATAGGGTGTCACGGAGAAAATGCCTTTAGAAAATATAATGAATTAGTTAGGCATTTATGATACGCTTATTGTTAGTATACTATACATGTGCAGGAAGGATGCAGAGGAAGGATTATTCGCGCGATAGAGTACAAAGAAATGCGGGCCGAGGGGGACGCCACGCAAGTGCAATGAAACTGTGTGTAGGTATCGCGATATGATATATGCCAGATGTGGGAGCTGCATGCACTGAATGAACACGCTCGAGAATGAGGTTTGATAAGCAGATGTAGGCGTCAAAACGTTCGTGCACCTTCTCAAGCCATTCAGGGGATGCAATTTCGGGCGAGGGGCTTACCCAGATTACTGAATAATCAGCGCAGCCGATAAAGATCTTTCTTTATATGTATATTAATGATATAAATATATAATTCTTAAAAACCTAGTCGCAAAAAAATTTTTTAGCAAAAGATTTATTCACTATAACTTTTTATGCACGTTTAATGCATGTATAATTAACAACCGAATTATATATTTTTTATTATTTATTTATTTAAAAATGCAGTCATAAATAATTTTTAAAAAACTTTGATTCATGCTAACTGATTAACTGTTCTATTCTGGAAAATTTACTATCGCACAATCAATTGTCATATGATGCAATTCGTTGCTGTAAAGACATAACACGTATCTGATAACTCCACATCATTCTTTTGCTTTTTCCTTATTCATCGAGAACATATGTATGTATGCGTCTATTTTTGCAAAGACGCAGATTCCCAGCTAATAACTCAGACAAAAACATACTATAGACACCAGTCCTCATGCAGTGGAAATCTCCATTCGAAAAGACACATTGGCATAGAAACTAATTTTATGCATGCAATAGCAATACAGTACGTGCATTAACTGTAATACGTTACAAAGCGTGCACTGACATAATTCGATATTTTTTTCCTATTTTACAAGTAGAAACTATTCAAAAAAAGTAAGCAAAAATATTCATGAAATTATCATTTTGACAATGTACGTAATAGAATATTTTTATTTAAACTATAATGAAAGTTGAAAATTTCTCTTTAACAAAAGTAATTCAATATTTTTATAAGTTTTCAATTTTTAATATCAAATATTTTACCATTAGTAGAAGTAATTGTTTTTAATAATCTTTTTTTTTTCTACTGCTTAATTAAAACTTAATATTTGGAAATTTTATTGCAACACGACATTGCTCGTATAAATTATTATTAATCAAGTTTAAAATTAGAAATTATTATTATTAATATTATATAATGTATTTGATTTAAATTATTATAGTATGTGTAGTACCTTATATATTACTTATACATGTATATTTAAGTTATTTTGTGTGTGCGTGCATGTATGTAAATGTGATGTAAGTTATTGTTTCGCAACGTCATGCACGAGCGCATCATATTCATACAATGATCATTCGATATCTTGCAGCGCGTCGCAAATTAATAGTAAACGGTTCCTAGCACTTCTGTAAGAAGTTGATGCCAAACAACAATAAATTGCATCATCATTGATAATTGAGCAATCTCGATCAGATATCCAGACATTTCGATTGCATTGCACTATGTGCTTCATCACCAGTAATGCGAAGTTACGAGGCTGGTTAGGATAACAGAAACGTTCACGTGTTCGCGCATTGTTCGCGAAGAATGTGCTCTTTATAATGATAAGGAATTATCGTTACTTGTTCTTGTTTCGCAATATAAAAGCGACAGAAGTTACCTGACGTTCCGCAACACGACGCCTGAAGTGTCCATATTCGTTGCGTCGCTCGTATGATGTCAGTCATATTATACATTTTTTTCCTTTTCTGTAATCCGACCTGGGCAATAACTTTCTGTTATCTCCACTGAAAACAATCAAATCAATCCAATCAAAACAAAGAATCACTGATTACAAAAAAAAGAACATAATCTTTTAAGAGTACATACCAGGTATCTTTTTAACTGTCTTTATTCAAAGGCAATCTTTCTTTGAAAAAAAGTGTCAAAAAGATCATAATTTATTGTACTCTATTAATCTAATAATTCAATCTTTCCAGCATTTCATATTATATTATAAAAGAAACTGTAAAACACTTGTATTCTCTCTCCTTGGCCTAGAAAATTGATATACATACCTATACCGTAAATAATGTGTGGACACATATGCAGACATGGTTTAAAAGCTATATTTTAAAGTAGTCAAAGTAAAGCTAAGCTACTTTTTAGTGGCAATAAATTTGTCAATAGTTCACATTCGCATAAAATTTCGCATATTGCAATAGTGAAATCTGAGCTTAGACACATGGCGCAAGTTCGTTGTTGAAAATCACACAAGCAAAACTATTAATAAGATATTGTCATGAGTGACGCAGACTTCGTAATTATAAAATAAATACAGTTATTTCCACAAATTTATTGGTATAGTTTATTCGACGCTATAAGTCCAAAGCGCATATTATTATCTTAATTTAATCTGAAACATGTAAGAAAATGTTTGTATTCCAATTAAAGAAGGATATCACCGATCTCAAAACGTACAAAAAATAAAAATTTATTTTCTTTCTGTAAGAGAAGATTACTTGTACCAATAATTTTATTTGATATCGATATGTATGATATAATTGATATCGTAAAGAAGCTATCACATCTCGATTGAAACTTACTTGTTACTTCTGAATAATGTAAAAAATTTTGTTTTAATAATGTCATCAATATATAATGATTCATATCCAATTCAGATTATTCCCCGAATGAATCAGTCACTGATATCAAGATTATTATACTTCTTCGCTATTGCCTCATTATCGCTTTACATGCATAAAACGAATCATAGTTCGTATTCTTTAACGTTAAAAAAATGAACTTGAAGTGAGTCATCTGTTATATTTCTAAAGATTACAAGAAATATGCGAACTAATCACTTACAATTTCCTATTTCTTGTTTTTGTTAAAATTATATATTATATTATATATTATATTAATGCTTTTTTTAAGCTCCTTTTATTTTATATTTTATATAAAATTTATATCTCTTATATCTTGTACTCTTAAAACAAACCATTTGTTTCGGAATTATGTTGTACAAATATAAATTTTATAATTAAAGATATAAGATATACTATAAATTTGTACTTTATAAAATATAAATTCTAATTAAAAAATTTTTTGCTGCAAATAATATTCTAATTTCCGCTCTCATATATATGAATATATTTTGAAAGATTTCTTTACTCATTCCTTTATTTTCGGCATGATATCGTAAATATATTTATGTATGTACGATGTATATATACCTATATATATTTCAATATCTGTAAATGTACAGATAGTACATAATTATCGCCGCAAATAGTTTTGGGAACAAAGGATAGACAAATGTAAGCAGTTTAAAACTCATTTATTGAACATGACATAAAAATCACGATACATAATAATGATAAACCGAAGTCTATTATGTAAGCTTCGAAAACTTCAGATATATTATTCATTTATAATCTTCAGTATATAATGTCTCGCACGCATGGGTGTGTTTGTTTGTATGAATTTCCTATCAAACTCTAACAGATGATTACTTTATACACGTATGTATAATCGTTACACATGGAATGTGCGCCCACCATTTCGCTTTCGCTCGTATCTCTCTCCGATTACGAACTTCTCGGATAATTAGCGATCTCGACGACGATACGATAACTTGCCTTCGTCTTTGCGAAAGTGAGACTGAATCTCAATTTATTTATTTATTATGCCACACTTCCTTTACTAGAAGTGAATCATCACATTAAAAATGCAGATAGCATACATAATTATATCGTTTATCACATATGATAAAAAGATTAATTGTAGGCATCAACATAATAGCAGATATAAAAACATAGGAATATTCTATAAAAAACTTTCATGAAACAGCATTTTTTTTAATAATATTAATAAAAAAATCAATAAAATAGGATTTTTATATCAATAAGTAGTAATCGAGTTTTGATTTATAATCGGTTTATGCATAAATGTACTTATAAAAGTATATAAGTCAAGCATATATTGTATAGTCCGTCGCTATAAATCCTGTATTCTATGAGCATTTATAAAAGCTTATTACACGGAGATATTTTCTGACATTTTTATCTCTTTGAAGAAAAATGCCAGAACTATGGCTTCCTAAATGTTAATTCATATTCAAAAGATCACTCTTTGTACTGTTCACCTTATTCTACAATCTTTTTTTCTACATATCGCAGAGAAACTCGAAAAAAAATATAAATTTTATAAGAGTTTATAATTAATCACTGGCGAGAATTGGTATCGTCATCGGCGCTAAAGTCACAAGAAAAAAAGCGAACGGTACGATACGATTCTTTTAACAACGTAAGTCGCTATCCGTCGAGAAATAAATATGTTCATATAAACCGGAGAGACAAATGTATGTGAACAAAGGGCAGAACAGATGAGACGGCGCGACCGAACGCGTAAAATGCAGGATCCGATCGAGCCACGCCGCTACGCTACATTTTTTTTTTTTTTTTTTTTTTTTTTTTTTTTTTTTTTATTTTTGGTGGCTTTTGGCAGTGATATTCAATCGTCGTGAGTGAGGAGAAAGTACTTGAGCAATCGACGACGATGTCGGGTCTTCGTCCAACAAGTACAACTTTTGCAAGATAAATTTTTTTCACTGAGCCTAGATTAATCTTTTAATGATATATTTTAGAAAAAAATAAAAATCTGTAAATTATTTAAATTTTATTGTCGCATTAACAATGATAAACTGAATTAATAGTCTTCTTCCGTAATCATATATATTGCGCATTATTAAGAGTAGATTATAACTTTCATATGCGGTTTATGGTAATTTTAATATTCATGCTGAAAAAATTGACGCGCATACTAGTCGCCATAAAAAAAAAAGAAAAGATGCGGAAAAATAATTCCCGCTGTATAAATTCGCAAAAGTCTTGGCGCTTCTCCTCAAACACGCGCTAAAAATCCGCTCAAAATGTCCCGAGTGAGGTATAACAAATATAACCATAAAACTTTAGTAGTAATACAAAAAATAGTCAAGTCGTCGCGTAATAAATAATATGTACATATACATATTACGCGTATATATGCATACATATATATTTTTACCATATATGTATACATATATATCTGCACGCGTGAACAGCTTTGTAATCGCATTGCGACCGTAGAATGAAAGTGGATCGAGAGATTGCGCGATGTTAAACTGAATTATATTTCTCTTTACCTACGTATTTATATTCCTAGAAAAAAGATAAAGATCAATGCGATAGACATTTAATGTGAAATTCGATAATCTTATTGAAGAAAGATCCCAATCCACGTTTACTCCGCGGTCCGAGGCCGCCGTAATAAATAGATGTATTATATTTCATCAATCTCTAAACTCTAATAACACCATTTTTCTAATCAGTACGAATCAACCGGCGAAACCTTGGGACGCACGCACGAGTTGGGTCGTGATGCCCAGTTCGCGCTAAGGGCAGTACCACGCGTGAACTCACGAAAGAGATACTAAATATCTGAATGGAGAAAAAGAGAGAATAAAAAATCTGTATATCCATTGCCTGTATATCTAAAAGATATACAAACACTTAAATTAATTAATTATCAAATTTATGACAATAAATCCAAATATCAAAAAACTTTCAATCTAAAAATAGTAACTTTTAACTTGTTGTGCGAAAACTTGCATAACATTATAAAAGCTTTTGACAGAGATATATTTTTTGTAAAAAACTATCATATATGTGTATAATATGATATATATCTGCAATATATTATACTGCTAAATTTTTAATACGAGCCCATCGAACATCGCGTGTCCCAATGCTCCGTTCAGCACCACGGCGTCCTAAGTCATCTTATATTGATATTTATACTTTTTGTTTGTGTTTTTTTTCTTGTTTCACTAAAGCAGTCTTACATAAAGCGGCAACTTTTGGAAATTATCCGGTATGCATCTCAATATACAAAATGATTTCGAATCTGTTTTATCCCCCACTAACCGATGTTCGTAAACAATCCTGTCTCTCTTTCTTACGGTTTTTCTGTCTCGCTCTCTTTCTCCTTTCCTTATCTTCGTCCCCCTGCCATCTGCACCCGAAGAGAGAAATGCAGATTGAGCTACGTGAATTTTCAAAATTTTCCGCGCGATATCTATCAACTAAGCATTCTTTTAAATCTGATGTGAATCCGAAAGCGCGAATCGACGTATGTTGATTCAGTTTTGCATGAATTATAGCACAAACTCGAGAAAGAAGAAATATTTTACTTCTTGTAAGAGATATTAAATCGGATTAGATCGGTTTCCACGCCGAGAGTAAATTGCATTTCCAAAAAGTGTTCGCCATTTTAATCGAAAATAAATAGCTTTCGTTGTATTGTTTTATCTCGAAATAATCGATAAACGCTTTCGGAGTGTTATCTTTTTCAGACTCTTAAAATTATGTACACGTTAAGACGGACGTAAACGACTTCAAATGCTCGTGTGCCAGAATTTCATCTTTCTCGAAAAATTCCGAAAGCAGCGTTATTCTCTTTTCAGAGAAAAAGAATTATTGGAGCTCTCTTTCATGCTGAAGCTCCCTCGTGTTATTCAGCCCAATCAAGAAGAAATTTGTCATTTCGGTTTTCAAATAACGCGGGTTTGCAATCGACGAAGAATCGAAGCGTTCGTACGAATCTCGTCCTAACTATAATACCATAATCGTCTCCCCTCTAATCCGTTAATCGTTGCAGAGTAATTCTACCTTATAGCTTATACGGTATCACAGAATTACATGCGGCATCACTTAATTGCTCCCAGTTCGTAATCTCCGACATACGCAACCGATAGAAAGAAAGCGTGCTAAACATATCTTTTGCCGTAAACCAGAACAACTGTAAACGGACGCGAAGAGTCGAGTGTTATAAGAATGAGCATGGTTTTATCATCTAATTATTTAAAAAATCGTTACGCACTTTAATTGAAATTTATATATTGGATTGTTTGGAAGTTTAACAATTCAATTTTTATTTATCTGGAAATAATTATTATTAATAATTATTATTAATATAATCCATTTTAATGGTTTTATTCCAGTATAATAGAAAAAATATTATGTGCTAACACGCACATCTCAATTAAGTAAATATTTCTCTCCTTTTCATATCATAACGAGTTGTACGATTTAGAAAGCACAATCTAATTATTTCTACAAATTAGAAACTTGGATTATATATCTAAACCGAAATATTTTATCTATTTAATTAATCAATATAGAAGAGAGAAAATTTTCATGACAAAAGTAGCGTTCTTTTCTTTTAACACTCGATGTCCTTTGCACATATGTGCAATCCTCCCGCATCTTTCTCTACCCAATCGACTCAATATTTTTAACGAAATAATACACTATATGTATATATATTACATGAAAAAATTAACAAGCGCTTGTAGAGCGGCGACGCGAAACAACAAATACAAATAACTCGTGCACGAGGTATACCTCGGGAGAAACGTTGTTACATCTTCGATGATGTGTGATAAATGCGATTTATTTTAAAATCTACATTCGGTTCACCTCCACTGCCGTGATCTAAGAAAATCTCCGGAACGATATCGCTCCTTTCGTGTACAAAGCAACGCGTGTACATCGCAGAATGCTTTAATGGTACCGGATGTATCTGTCATGCTTCCCTACATAGACCTCTGTCGCGTACATTAGCACTGCTATCGTACGCCACAAAGCGTAGAGCAATTAGCAATATCGTTTAGAGACGACGCGTCAATAATAACGAATGATTTAAATACGTTTCTTATTTTCTTGTGAAAAAAAATCGCGAAAAATTAATGCTACTCTCTTCATAAAAAAATATTTATGAACAAGTTTATATTAAAATATCGCTTAATTTCATTCGACATTTCAAATTATTTTCAGTTTACACATTTCCAGATTTGTGATTTTTAAGATTTGTATTAGATCAAGTTGGTTTTTTTTTTCATTGAACAGAAATCATCAATTCATATATTGTTGCATGCTATTTGAAGCATTAGTTATTCTACGCAAAACACGCTGTGCGTTTTATTTTAAAATCTACATTCGGTTCACCTCCACTGCCGTGATCTAAGAAAATCTCCGGAATGATATCGCGCCTTTCGTGTACAAAGCAACGCGTGTGTACATCGCAGAATGCTTTAATGGTACCGGATGTATCTGTCATGCTTCCCTACATAGACCTCTGGCGCGTACATTAGCACTGCTATCGTACGCCACAAAGCGTAGAGCAATTAGCAATATCGTTTAGAGACGACGCGTCAATAATAACGAATGATTTAAATACGTTTCTTATTTTCTTGTGAAAAAAAATCGCGAAAAATTAATGCTACTCTCTTCATAAAAAAATATTTATGAACAAGTTTATATTAAAATATCGCTTAATTTCATTCGACATTTCAAATTATTTTCAGTTTACACATTTCCAGATTTGTGATTTTTAAGATTTGTATTAGATCAAGTTGGTTTTTTTTTTCATTGAACAGAAATCATCAATTCATATATTGTTGCATGCTATTTGAAGCATTAGTTATTCTACGCAAAACACGCTGTGCGTTGCAATTCGTGTTATCTTGGCGCGATTACCGGCGGAGATTTTCTGATATAGAAAGTGAGCACGCGAGAAAAATAATCCGTATAGGGCAAATATGCTTATGCGAATAATTGTAAGTACAACTAATCTTGCGACGAATAACACGGGATATATATGTGAAAATAAGCGCTTCTCTTAGGCTTCGTTCATACGTGATCTGATTCGAAGAGTACACGTGTGCACGTTTAATTCGCCTCTCTAAACCATCTCGCAACACACGCATACACGGTTCTTTTTCCTGCGCGACCCGATATCCCGCAAAGGCGAGAAACTGCTCTTTCCGGCACGTAAACTCGATCCCAATTCGAACAACAGGCGAGCCTTACTATTGTTCTCAGTTTGATATCACGATAAAAACAAGAATATATTCGCGATTCTTTTTACGCTAGCTACTTTTTCTCTCTCTTTATATTTTGACCCGTATTCTCATCGCGCATTTGACATCGACTTTGCCCTCATTATACGCCGTGAAAAACTCCTTTAAGTATTAAGCAAATAAATAATGTACTCACAATTGAACAGAGCCATATTTAGCGCGCTGAAAATACGAGCTTCTATTCTTAAACGATTTTACATGACTTTACTGATTAAAGAACGTTTTTCAGTCTAGATTGCGAGAAAGTTAATTGGGTATTAAGAATGGAGAGATTTACGATCTGCTTCCACGATTAACATGAAGTAATTTGGCGAAGAAATCAAAAACGCATCGGTTGTTCTCAACAAATATCTAAAAGATATTTGAAAGACATCTGAAAGATAAGAACGTTTAAAAGAATGTTTAAAAGAACGATTTTCACACACTTGTTTAAAGCATCTTTTGGATATCTTTACAATATCTCTTAGATATTATCTGCACGGATAGATATGGTCGCATGACATCGACCGAGCAATCTTTTCACGGAAACCGAAAATTCCTTCGCGCCCGCTAAATGTCTTTCTTCCTTTCTTCGATTTCGTTTCGTTTTATGTTAAGAAAAGAACAACATATAGAACGCTATGCGCACGATCTCGTGCGCAATGAAGGAACTTAGCTATTAGGTCTGACAACACAAGTGACTATTTTGTAACCGACTGACCACGAGCCTGTAATATTTAATGAAATATTCGCGACGCGCAATCTCGATACATAATCTCGATAGACATGTGTTTGTTATATACCTTACTTCTTACGCACTGCCGCTGCTCCAACGATTATCCTTCAATTGCTGATGATCATCAGTCACTTCCGAAACCTCTGCTGCGAGAGATTCGATCGAATGCTTCATTCATCGATCTGTTGTAAACTGCGAATCTTTCAGGGTTTCTACCTCTTCTTCGTCTACCATTTCCACTCCTTTATCTTGATCAGATTCTCTCAGGTTCAGCCAGGAAAATTGTAAGATCAGATCTTCGTGCATTCTTCTGTTAGTTTACCGATATTCTTCACTCCCTATGTATCGAAGTTGTCGCGCAAACGGCTGTTATTTTGAAAGCGTTGCAATCAACATCTCTTTTCATCATCTCAAGTGTTCATCGAGGCTCCTCCTATCGTTCGATCGCTCGATCGAGATATCTCTTGACCCGCGAGGATCCTTGACACGATCGACTATCGATATCCAGCGGGCTGAAAATAACAACTCGAGGATCGTTGTACTCTTCCTTCTTCTTGCTTTTTGCTTGTGCTGGGCTAACAAACTCGTATGCGCTCGCTTTCAAACATACTCGAGCTAAACATGCGACGGGCGAAAGTTGATTTCTTCGCTCTTCTTCTTCCTTTCTTTACCCCCGTTGATTTTCTCATTCTCATACATGCATTCTTCCTCTCTCTCTCGATCTCTTCCTCTTTAATACATGTATTTTTTGCTGCTGTCGCTCTCTCTCTCTCTCTCTATCATCATCTTTCTCTCTCTCTCTCTCTCTCTCTCTCTCTCTCTCTCTCTATCTCTCCTTTCTTACGTTCTTTCTTCTTTACCAAGCTGAAGGTGGATCCGGACACGAGCGTGCCGCCACGTTTCTACTCACTTCGGATGTGGTAGCAGGTGCCGAAGTGCGTCGGATCTCAATTGGTTTCGAGCCGGGTACGGGTGGCCGGCCCAAAACCCCATGACTGTTTCACGATAGATTTCGCTGATCTTCTGCGCAGTCCTCCGCCTTCTTCAGCGAGCGCTTCAACTTGTCGACCAATCGGTTATGGAACTTGTTGAGGGAGTTCGAACTGCCAGTCTTCGGCGGTGACGTGCTCGTGCTTTTGCTTGGACTCTGCAGAGAACTCTGAGACGCCCTTGAAGACGTCCTTGAGAAATGACGCGAGGTCAACGGCACGGACCGATGCGCCGGCGAGGTCAGGAAATCGGAGCCGGGGGAGGTCGACAACGACGGACCCTCCGACTTGGAACATTCGGACACCTGTGAACAGAAAAGGGACATGCCGGGTTAAAAAACACGAAGGGACATTTCCTTGGATGGAATTTTCCTATAAAAATACGATCATCAATTTTTACTGATCAGTACATATACTTCTCCCTCTACATATATATAACTTGAAAAATAATAATTATTTATTAAAATATTAAATGTATACACATTATATTTGCCAAATTCCAGAATTATTATATTATTATTTTATATTATTTATTATATATATTTATATATTATTTTATA
>NW_021849211.1:1313983-1350451 GCF_003651465.1 Formica exsecta
ATATTATTTTATATATATATATACAATATTTTAACAATTATATTATTGCTAGCTTTCAAGAGGCATTATTTATCAATGTATAATAATGAATTATGAACCACAATTAACAAATCTTTGCTAAGAAAATTTTTCCATCATCATCATTGCTTTACAACTAGTCTTTTTTAATCGCGCGATCTGCCTTTCAAATCCGTCAACTTTCATCCAAATTCCGTTTAATATTCATCAGGGAATCACGATGAAGCGCAATCATCCTCGCTGTAACAACCGCATCTGCAAAATTCCGCGTTTTTCTTTCGTTGCTCGAAACACGAACGGTGAAAGCTGCAGCGATTCAAATATGAATTACGTTTGCGAAATTACTTTGACACGCGCGAGTAACAAGGCAGAAACGTAATTTTTCTAATCAACCGGTACCCTTCGTTTTTTTTCTTTTCTCCTGATCAGGATCGCGTAGCTTTTAAATACTATACGTTACAATGATATCTCTCAGTCAAGATACGGCGATCGACTTTGCTAGTTTGCCTTCCGATAAACCGGATCTTAAAAGATATCTTTCTAATCTTTCCATATGAATTCCATATCAATTAATTTAATACATAAAGGATTTAATTATATATTTGTGTAATAATTATTTCTGCAATTATTTTAAACTGTATTTATAAATATTACTCCAATATATTTAAATCAAAATTAAACAAAAGAATCTTGGTAGTAGATCCATAATGGCACTCTAACGATTGAGCAATTAATTCGTAAAAAAAATATGTATTTCTCATTTCTTCGTACAGACCTCCTCAAATTCATTATCTGACTAATTGATTAATAAAATATTGCGTTCGCGTGCATTTACTTTCAACGAGAATTGATTCATCCCGCATTATTCAATATAGAGTATAATAAAAGCTAAAAAGATGCCAGATATCACGTGTATGATTCACGCGCTCTTTTTCACGCACAAATATATCGAATCACGTGCTCGTATTGTCATATGTCACAATAGAAAACGTAGGTGGCCGATTAAGCCATATCTGTTTTCATCGGTAACTAATGCTTTCCTCCTTTTACACACACACACACACAAATATGATATATAATGATATTACGATCATATTACAACGACATAATACGATGGCTACACAATGTTTCTCAAATAGATCTATCGCTATCAATTTATTAAGCAATTTATATTAAGTGATTTAAGATTAATTATAATATCAAAAATTGTTTAATTAAACCAGTTTTTTATTTATTTTATGCATAATTTGTTATATAAGATATGAGAAAATATCTATTTATATCCTTATATCGTGATACAAAATTAATTATGCATTCTAAAAAATTCTTTATTTAGTTTTGCAGTTTAAAATTTTATATTTTCTAACCGTATGCTTACAAAACTGATTAATTATATATTATTAATTGTGTAAGTTTTTTACTATTAATAAAATCTTCTAATTTTTAATATAAAAAGATTTTAAAGCTTTAATTAAAATAAAATGTAAAGATTATTTATACTAGAATATTGTACAATATAAATTATCTAAAATTCTTAATAAATATATAGCTTTTTTTCTCTAGATACAATATTCATTGCTTCAAATTGCCTCCGCGTGTAGTTTCAACATCAAACGAATTTGTACTTCGATTTCGCCATCATATAGTTACATAATCCATATGTCTCAAACGACACGCGACGCATGAATTGATATAAGACAAACTGTGGTGTTTATTGCCTATAAATGTTTCTCATTTAATTTCACCTATCCTCGATAGAAACGCTCGTATTTATAAAGAGCCTCTTATTGATGCGTTACACGAGATAATAATAGAAGTATTGAAAATAGGAACGTCATCCACGATCGATTAATTGATGGTGTTATCGTCGTGCAAGTTCAAGAACAGATATTCAAAACTTGTTTGCTTGTTTATCTGTCCGAAATTCATTGATACACTGAATTTTATGTCAACCGTATGCAATGAATAAATGTTCTAATAAATGGTCTTTTGTTTCTGTTATTGATAGCTAATATTTTGCTTACCTAATTCTCTCTTAAAAATAATTAATAATTGATACTTTAAAATATGTAGAATGCATCGCGAAATCATGATATAACCGGCAAGAATATAATCCTTTTGGAAAAAATAAATCAAAAATGTATAAATTTTCATAACTTTGAAAATTAGGAAATTAATAACAATATTTATGCTTTTTTTAAGCTTGTATATCATCCACGACCTCGATTTATTTTTTTATGAGAATTCATCGTAATACAAATAAAATAACCTAAAATTAAAAAAAATAAAAATTAATGCTCTCGCAATCAATTAATTTCATATCTTACTCATCCATTCATACGTGGACGTTAACGCGCACGTACACGACATGCACACATACGTACACTGAGAAAAAAAAGTTGTTAACTTGACTAAATGCGTTCAACTAATTATTATTTCTTTAATTGAAATATTTAAGTATTTAAATTAAATACGACATATTAAATCTAACATGACGTATTTGACTTAAGTACTTAAATATTTCAATTAAAAAAATGATAATTAGTTGAACGCATTTAGTCAAGTTAACAACTTTTTTTTCTCAGTGTACACACACACAATGATGAACTTTAATCAAAAATTATCTCCAAATATTCCTAACTTATTAAGATCTTTTTCTTGATAAATAGATAAGAAAATAAATTATGGACTTAAGAAATGCAAATGATTTAATATATCAGCATTGATATAATCGGACATCCGAAAAATTAAATTGTAAGCGAGATTAGAATAATACGTGATATCTAAATACTAATTGGATCAACTGCGATTATAGAATGAATGAAACAACAGATAACGCGAAGTTTTGACGAAGGAGAATCCATACGAGAGTTCACCGTGCGATACATACATTGCGAAACTGACAACCAAGCTTACGCAATCTCACGTCACAAGTCAAAAAATGCCTTACGTGCACAGGGTATCCTAGACCTTCAGCCATATCTTTCTGTTAGAAATCTTTTTCCCTCTCGTATAAATTTGAAAACAACTGTTACAATCGTTCAATTTTTGTAACATTGCAGATATATTCCGCATTAAATTTATATCGCAAAGCATGATTCATAATAAGTATCATCATACCTATTATTATTACATCTATTCAATTTCTTATATTCCATGAATTGTGCTTTATACCTTATGAAATTTTTATTTCAGAACAAATATATCCATCAAATGTATAAGATGTAATAAAAATAATAATATATAACATTTGCATAAGGATTTTTTTACTATGGAAATACGATGTGAAAAAGTAATGTGGCAATATTATTATAATATGTCACTATTATTTAAGCCCGAACATTTTATACTAAATCAATAAACGTATTATAAAAATTGTATATTGCTTTTATTAATTAATATCGTAATTGCTCTGTTCTATCATAGTTACTGTACATTTCTTTAAATCACACATAAGTGATAAATATGAAGATCGAGGTCATAATGTTTGCAATAAAATTTATGAGATAAGTGCCGTATACCATTTGCAATTGGGCATTATGCGCATAACTGCTTTCGTCGCGATAAAAATAAACTCGTGACCAGCGTATATTTATCCGTAAGACATGTGATTCCGATCATCATCCGTCATTGACTATGCTTATTTAGCGTCTGCAAACAGTTTTACCGAGCATTTAGCGACGTTTAAAGAAAACCGGTTTGAGCGTAGTTAGATGACCTTTTATGGCAATGATTTCGCGAGAATCTAACTTTTTTGGAATTATATTTCATTTGCGAGCGTCAACAGACAAAAAACGATATACCTTGCTAAATACGCTTCTTGCATATTAAACTTCACAAGTATATATAGGTAACAAAATTTTATTTTTCACTCATTTCTTGAATAAGTTTCAAATAAATAAAATTTAAATTTTGAGATATTACGCAATCAAAAATTAATTCTTTACACGTCAAATTGTGTTTTATCGGTAATATTGATATAGAAAAGAACTTGTTTTTATTTGAAAACAACACACACAGAAAACAAGAGTTATGAAACGAAGAGGTATAAGAACCGCCATTAAAAAATTCATGGAAAAGTACACATCACAAAAGGGTAGCAAAAAGTGTTAAGACAAATTTGATCAATACTATAAAAAAAGATTTTATATATACAAGGTGTCAGTAAAAAAAGAGATTTCATAATATGTATTTATGCCATTAATGATATGAATTTGAGTTTTATTATTTTTCAAAAATTTAATTATACATTAAAATCTCAATATGACAAAATCTAAATTTACTTTAATAACAACAAATCAAAATATAATTATAATTAATATTTTAATAACTAATTTTTAACTCTCTTTGTGAAATCTCATATTTAAATAAAATCATATTATTGCTGTTGATTTTCTCTTTTTATAAGACCTAACAGAGACTTATGTATATCCACCAATATATTTAAACGGCACATTGAAATAGTAAAAAGAATTTATTCTTTTGTTATTATAACAAGGAATTATGCGTGTATACAGTCCTATTAAATATACACAACAAAAAAATTTTTTTCAGAAAAAAGCAAAATGTTCTGATTAAAACAATTAAAAAATAATAAAGTTTAAATCTTTAATCACAGAAGAGTTATATAACTTTCATAACTCCAAAATGGTCGCTCGTGGATTTATATATTAAATAGAATAATATGGTTTCACATTTCTTTAATTATTATCTGTCTCTTTCTCTCTCTCTCTTTTATTTTAATGAATAAAATTTTTTTTTTTTTTAATTGATAATACTAATTTTAAAAATTAATAACACGTATATTACAATTATAAAGATAACATTTTAAAAACTCGTAAGTGTAGATACTGATATCGTTTGGAGCTATAAAAGTTAAGGCGTTTATTTCGAAAGAACGACAAATTAAAAAAAAAATTTTTTTTAAGCTATTTTGTTATGTATCTCTCTCAATTAATAATTCTTTACTTTATTTTCCTAGTAGTTAGATAATGTGACAAGAATCCGTTTTCAAAATAAACACCTCGTACAAGCGGGAAGATCGCGCAAAGCTAGGCTGGCCAATTACTATAAGAATCGAGACAGAAGGATGATCAGATGTATCGCACTTTGCAAGACGATTGTGCCTGCTAGTTCGCCAGACCTGCGAAAAAATTACGTATGCAGTGCGGCACTCTTCCTCGATTTTCATCTTTTTGAGCAATGATTTCGATTGACGACTATCAATCACAAGTTTCGCGCGCAATGCATGCATTCTTTCGCGATTCTCAATCAACACGTCGATCCTTGATCTCAAATGATGTGTAAAATACGCGCATACACATTTTTCCTTAAATGCATAAGAAAACGTTATTTTCCATACTGGCATAAATTTTAATGTTTTTGCGCTAGTAATACGCGCGATACAATGCGCGAATGACGCATCAAGTGGTCGGCGCCAGCATTGTTAAAAGACACCGATTTTTGCAATCGCATCTTAAGGATGATGCATAAAGGCTGACAATTAGAATTTTTAGAAAACATTTCTGTTGTACACTTTTGTAAACCAAAAGTTGTTCTCCTTTATTATTCTTAATAAGTAGCTTAGTAAATAATGAAATATTTTAACAATAGAGAGAGACGCGCAATTACGTCGCTATGAATTGATCACGCTGTCAATATGAATAGTTCCTCTATATTTACATATTGAAACTCGCTATATTATATGTATTATTTTTCAAATTAGAATTGCCTCAGAAAAACGTGTTTAAAATTTTATATGTCAAAATATATAATTGCGCGTGAAAATTAATGTATATAAACATTCGATTTTTGGTAACTCAATATCGCTACGATATGCAACAGTTCGTATGATAAAAATGAAGAAATTAAACTCTTGCAAACATGACCATCATAATAAAAAAATCGTGCATAGCCTATACAAATTTGTCTCAACATCTTTCCTTTCTTTTCCCCTCCATCTTATTTTTTTTTCCTATTAATATATTTGTCATTTCATTTGCTTTATTATATATATCGAAATTCATATTATATATTTCTCTCTCTTTCTCTCTCGCATTTATTCTCTTAAATTCCATCTATAAAATATACTATGTGTCCGTTACATTATATATAGTATATGTTTTCATTTAAAGTTTGCAGAAAAAAATACTACATGTTACTCTAGAACAGTGCTTTTTAACTAATGCTCTACAGAATAATAGTGTTCTACAAATAATTTTTACATTTTTAGCAAATATATATATATTTCAGAAACAGAATTTTACTTGCTGTATTATATATTTAGTTATACATTTTAATATATTGATAAATTTTTATTTGTTTTTTATTTTACAAACATGAAAAAAGAATCATTTTAAAAACGTAAAGAAAGTATATAAGTTGTAAATATATACTTGTGTTTTTAATTTGAATCCATCAACATGATATCGACCAAGAGAGCATTATTCAGGTTATAAAAACATTGTCCTATAGCAGACACGTAATAAACACATCATCTTTTTCTATCATGAACTCACCTTTCTGCTACGGCAGGCCTGCGGATTCGAGCACTCGGATGAGCGCCGGCTGCGATTAGTCTTGTAAATGTCCCATTCGTTTTTCATCACGGGCATCATAAACGCCATCTCGTCTGCCGGTGTACGTACACTCTGTCCCTTTCGTCGATTCGACTCCTCGCGCTCACTATTCCCGCCTCTGTCTCACACGTCGTCGGCTCGAGCTACCCTCTTGTCTCTCTTTCTCACGCTTGTTCTCCTTATCGCTCTCGTAGCAGTTCTAGAAAGTTCAACACGCACGAGACACCTCGCCGCGTTAAAAAGAAATAATCCTCACTGTCTCAACAACTGTCGATACTTCTGTTGATGGTTTTCTTCGCGAGTTCTCGTTACGATCTAACTCGCCGCAAATTCTAATTTGCACGTCAATCTGCCAAAAAATCAATCGTTGATATCGTTTCGCGCGCTGGCGCCTTGACGTCGCGTTGATAACGTATCGCTCGATCCGTCGATCCGCTATGACAAATGACAATCGGGCTCGATGACAATCGCTGCGTCCGGCTGGCTAATGTCGGCTGGAAAACTGCATACACGTCGCGCTTTCACAAGTGCGTTTCTGAGATGCGCCCGCCTTGTTATATTTCGCTCGATATGTATTTTCCTTTAATTACGTCTTGTCGTCTTTTTGACAA
This sequence comes from Formica exsecta, assembly GCF_003651465.1. Classification (NCBI taxonomy): domain Eukaryota; kingdom Metazoa; phylum Arthropoda; class Insecta; order Hymenoptera; family Formicidae; genus Formica; species Formica exsecta. The sequence continues at coordinate 1,321,191 of NW_021849211.1, forward strand.
CTGTTCAGAACTCACGTCTGTTCGATGCGGCAGTTCGCTGCAGAATGAGCACGCCGGTCTACGTGTGAATAAGCGACGTTCTCGCGAACGGATGGAGGGGATAGGCGCGCACACTCATTGGCCGTCATTGAGGCGGGACACCTACGTCACGGGTTACCATTGATTTTTCAATGTTGATACACACAACAGCGTGACGTGTCGGATTGAAATTTTGGCGGCGCTCTATCGTATCGCGTAGGCGTACTGGAGTGTGTGCGGCGCAGATATAGATTTATTAAATGTCCGGGATCTGAATCCCCGGAGCCGATATATGCGAGAAGTGACGATTACCGACACTCCGAATACGCGTCTTTAAATTAGTCATTAATGATGAACTTTAATTTCTCTGAACCATTGCATAATTAACGTTCTTTAAGCTAAACATTTGCCGCATGATATTACTTTTTACTCTCTCTCTCTTTCTTCTTTATAAATTTTTAATATTAAATAAAAAATTTCTTACTAACAATAAGTAGATTTGTAAATATATATAAATTGTGTATGTGCCTATTCTATTTCAAAATTGAATTAAAAATACTATATATAAATGTTGTTCTTTATATTTTACTTGAGAATGATAGATAGAGAAAATAAAAATGCACTATTTATTAAAGCTGTAATTATACTCTTAAGGCATAATATTCGATGAAATGTTTTAATTTTTGATGTTAAACATGGCTGTAAAGAAGCTTTTTAAAATTTATCTATGTTAGGAAAAGGGCTCTGAATGTGTCAAATTGTTGTCGTGCGCATACATACACAACACACATACACACAAAATCCTGCATTAATCATTACTGAGATAAACAAATATTAACAATTTGAATAATGTAAATAGACAAAGAAGAAAAAACGTTTGTTAATATTTTAAAATAAAATTGTGTAAGATCTCTAAAACAGAAATCGATGGAAAGCGCGAAAAAAATAGTATAACAATTTACATTCTTAAAAACTGAAACTAAATTACATGAAATTGTTGAATGTATATATAAAACAACTAGCATGATTAGCAAAATTATACAGTGATTATAAAATTATGATGTGTAACATTTCAGAACGGAGATAAAATATAAATTAAATATATATATATGTGTTTAAATCAATAGCATAGAAAAGCGATATACTTATTAATAATATGTGATGAACAAACACGTAAGAATTTGGTTAGAGCAAGATGCACGAATTGTAATTTAACTCGTTAACAGTTATATAACAACACACACATTTTTTTAAATCTATATACATTTGAAATTAGGTTTAAAATTAATAAAATACAAATTACAATTAAATTTTTAGATAGATATTTCAAATATAAATACAATAAATATCACAGGAAATAAAAAATCGTGATAAATTAAAAGTAAGTTTTTACTTGTATAAACAGGAAGAGGATTATTTTTTCTTTTTTTTTTCCGAATGCAGCGCTCACGACAGTTTTATGTAATACTATACGTCAAAACTGTATTATTTAATATAGCCTGCAAAATATCCGGATATAATCTATTACAAATAAAGTGTAAAAAAAGATGATTAAAAGAATTTAAACAAACTCTTTTAAAGTAAATCATTATCAATCACCATGATCTTTTCTCGATTCAATGCAATATAAAAAAGCACGAATTTATTTAAGATCGATCTTGAGTGAAAAGCGAACCAGAAATACTTTATTGTTGTTGTAAATGCAAGATGGTTTATATAACACATGCATATGATTTTTTTAAGATATATATAACGATAATATTATAACAATACTATTACAATATTATACATACATTAGCTAATGACTTGCATCTCATTACAAGCCGCTGAAAAAATTAATTTTCCCAATTTAATGAATGTGAAACGTTCGAGAAGAGTATCCACCAATAACAAATTAATCATTGTAAAAGTATTTTTATACACTAGAAGTATATATTCATTCTAAAACATTTCATGTTCTAGTGATTAAAAATAAATCTTCTTATTATAAATTGATATATATATATATATAAATCTAATAATATTAAAAACACTTCATAATAAAAAAAACATGTTTATGCTTAAAATTTTTTAAGAAAACGCTTTGCAGACAATATCAATATCGCATAAAAGTGAATAATTACAAAAGACTAAAAATGTCATCCGGATTTTGCGATTCTGCGCTCATTTATATCTGGTGATTGAAAAAATTATTAAAATTACATCGAATTATGACGATTTGATATATTTGTGCGCATATATATATTTTGTTGCAAATCACAAATGATTTTATAGCCATTTGAAAATTCACCAAAACTTTAAAAAATATATTCCTTTGACAATATACATAAAACAAATCGGAAATCAATATTCCATGTACTCTTTCTTCCTGATACTACAACTAATTTATCGTGTATGTATATACTATACAGTATGCGCGAACACAATATTAGTAAAATATTAATAATAATAATAATAATAATAATAATATAAATAATATATGTAATATAAATCATCAGAAAAATTATTATCCAGCAAAATATTATCATATGTCGATCTCGCGACTTTATCAATCGTCAATACAATTCGCGCTATCGATCGTTGATAAGAACAAATGAGATACATTCAATAATACAAATTAATGTAATCGCGCGACATTTATGCATTGTGAATTTTATTAATTTATAATATTTTCAATGATTTGCTATTTTTCCAAATACAGCAAAGACATAATTTTTATTACATATATATGTATATATATAATAAAAATGATGATACTATATATATATACATATATACAATAATTCTTTAATAATTTATTTCTTTTATTTTTTAGGAAAATATATTTGCAACATTTGCGGGCGGAAAATATCATGATCTGATAATATATTAATACAAAAGAACAAACTTTTAATTTCTATGTTCGTACTGCAAACATTACGTAACGATTTTTAAAAGAGAATTATATTGCTGTTATAATCTAGCAATGAGCCCTCTCTTAAATGGGGCATGAAAAAGACACTTATTCGAAGAATGAAATTGCTTATGTAGATCTTAAAAAACATAATAAATATCAAATACTTAAATTAATTATTAAAAATGGTATAATAAATTCCAGCACACATTTTCTCGTTTTATGAAAATTATAGTATAAAACAATTTACATTGTCTACCATAAAAAATTGTAATGAGATAGAGAAAGAGTCATTATTTATTCTGTTACAAAATGTTCCTAAAATTTCAATATATAAATATATTTTATCTTTATTTCTTAGAAAAAATATATCTATATAAGAGGAAACTAATGATAATTTTTTTTACGAATTGTAGAATCCGTCAGAGCGTATAACATACGTATTTTCTTATTCTCATAACGTTATTTCTTATCTCTGAATGAAAGATCTTTTTATCATATAATAAGTATATTGTTTACATTAATTCTCTTTTTAATAAATTTTATTATTGCAACTCGCCATATCATTAGTGAATTATAAAAAGATTATAAGAACTGTAAAAATTGTATAAAGCAGTCTCATGATATTTATACTCGCTGAGACATGGCTTCTGTGAGAAATGAGTGCATGAGATGCATTCAACCCCTCTATATCGATTTTTCCCCAAGGCAAAGTTACTCCAGAGACCGTCGCTTGCTACTTAAGTGTTTCCTAGTTACCGATGCAACGCAAAAGAAACGAGAAAGCGTGCGCGCCTTTTTAGTAAACTAAACAATAGTCGCGATCCTGAATTGAGAATGTAAAAGGAGAATAATGAGTGCAAAAAGAATAGAGAAGATTCGCGTGATAGATCTCAAAGATCTCGATGGCAGACTTTCGCTACCTTCGTTTTCTTAGTAAGTAAAATTCAATAATTACTATTTGAATATATAATCGTATCTTACTGCACTCAATGTCAAATATATATATATTATCAAAGGGAGAGATAGAGAGAGAGAGAGAGAGAGAGAGAGAGAGAGAGAGCGCACCTATTAATGTTTATAATATTTTACTTATAAAATTATAAAATTATAAATCATAAAAAAAAGCTTTTTAATTTTTTTATTGATTGTTTAGAAGAAATATATATATATGATTATTGTAAAAATTGCTACCATAGAGAGCTTGAGAAATTTTATGACCATGAGCCACTACACCGACAATGAGGACTTGACAATTAATGCCAACTAACGAGTTTTTAATTTGCTCACTATATTACAATTAGTGTTCAAAAAACGTATCCATTGCTAAACTACCACGTTAAATATACAAATAACATACAAAAATAATATTCTCATAAATACAGTGCAGCATTATTCTAAACTATTATATCGAGTCGACACAGACGACAATAAAGGACTAACAACCGGTAACGTGAATCTGAGTCGCGGTTATCGAAGCCTGAACCATTCCGCACGATTAAACAATACGGATGCGCTAACACGTTCCTATGACGAACCTCTTAAGAGAGGTCCGCGCGAACTCCGCACGTGGAACTGGAGGGGATCCTCTACCTTTAGTAGGACATAGCTCGGATTATGTGTCTTCGGGCCGGCTATGTGCAGTCTTGTTTCACTGACGCCACATGCGGCCACGTGCAGCGAGTTGCACGTTGCACGAACGCCGTCGAAATCGACACATCGAATTGTCGATCGATCTTCTCAGCTTCCAGTAAATCAAGTGGTAGTTGATCGCTTCTAATAGTTGATCATCTTTGGCATATTGTTCGACGGAGTCTTCGGAAATAAGCCACATGGATACAGTTTTGATGATCTCTCGGAGTTCTCGGAGGGATAACAATTCTAGCTATAAGAGAGAAGAAAGAGTTATCCGATCGGGATCGATACTAATCAATGACGAATCTGGTGAGGTCGATTTCATTCAATAGTTATTGATTGTTGTAAACTGCAACTAATCTAGCAGATAAAAAATGGGTTTTTGCTGAATATAATGAATGAATAAGACATTGTGGAAGATAAAAGAATTTATACTAATATTCCGGTAAAGATGCATATTTAATCAACGAAAAAGAGAAGAAAAGGAGGAAAACATGAAGAGAAGATCAGGAATCTCGACGAGTGTCAGTGCATTGTAACTTGTTTACTATTATACAGTGATAAAGATCTATAACGAAGAAAATGGTGTTTGACCCGATCTGCGAAGAGCAGAGAAAACAATTCTTTCGGCAGAACTATGGAGCTCATTTACCTGGGTAAGTGCAAGTTTTTCGTAAATTTTTTTAGAGCGATCAATGTTTCTTTCTGATTAATTAATTCATACAAAAAGAAAATTGTTCGTTATTAACTTGTTTACATTTATTATGGAATTATTAACGTTCTTCTGACAAAATGCACGTATGTATCTTATAAATTTATTTTATATATCGATATTAAAAAAATATAAAAAATATTTTTGGTAAATACAAAAGATATTAAAGATTTAATCAAAAACGTAAAATTAAATTAAAAAGTTTAAAAATTAATGGGTTGTTTATATGTATACATACTTATATAAAAAAGAAAAAATTGACAATGCAATATTACTCTCTCAAATAATAGAACTTTATAATTTCACTGTTAGAATTAGTTCAATGATTATAAGAATCTAATTGAATTTACAGTTTTGTCATCTTATTACTAAATGTTTCATTAGCATCATTCATTGTTGCGTAATGCATGCAATGCATAGCGTTTCAAGGATCTTGCAACTCAACTGCAGATATATACGATATGTATAACAATCTTTAATTGACCATCTAAAGATTTGTTAAATATATGAGTAAATATCAACTTTTTCTTTTATCTTCTTTACTTTTTTTTGTATATTATATTTATAACAAATAAATGTATCATATAATATATAAAATATATATAGATAGAATATTTAATAGTTACATGTTATATTTCTTAGTTATATTTTATAATGTGTGCTTTCTCAATTGATCCAATAAAACATTCATATGAATTTGGATTTTATAAAACTACAAAGAAAAACAAATAATTCCTATTTTTATTAGTAGCTACGACAATGAAAATAATTAATTAGCAAATATTCATAAAAAACGACAAGTTAATATTGAAATATTTAAAAATACATAACTTAAAGAATTAGAGTAATACAAATTTTTATTTTAATTTTTATTTATCACAGTAAAAGTCTCAAAAGTTCGTCGTAATTTTCTTTTTAATTTTCTCTGATATTCCGTGATTGCTCAAGTTTACTAACTTTTTTTTTATTTTGCGTAGAATCCTTTTTTGCGTATCAATAATAATATCGAAAATTGAATTTTTTTCAAATGATTGAATTTTACTGGCCTAAATTTCTAAATAAACGATAAAACGCATTTAGATTTTATAAACTTGGTAAAAACATAGAAAGCATGAAATTGATTCTACAATAAAATCTCTGATTGAAGGATTTTTAAAGATACTTGTTCTGCACGAGATTAAATTCGAGTTTTTCTCTTCGCAAGCAGCGATTTCAAGCGATCTGTTTCGATCCGATCTTGAACCGAATAGAAACCGCAAAAACGGTGTCTAAACTACTAATAAATTTCCGAAGTCGCCGGGCCGTGACATCAGTATTATCATGTCGTATACAATATCAAACGATCATCAAATTTAAATCTGAGTGACATTAAAAGCTTAAATAAAAATGAATCACAAAGCAATATATAATGTCTTGCCAAAGTATCTATTAATTAAAATTATTAAAACAAGATATTCTTTTACATATATATGAGTAGTACATATACGTACAATATATGTACAAAGTATGACCTTCGATATTCAATGTACAACAATTAAGATTTCGGGTATATCAACACATTAAGAAGAGCCATTTTAATACATAATGTATGTGCGCCAAATGCATTATGCATTTGCAATATTTACCGATTGCACCGACATTGAGTGAGAAAATCGAAGTAGCCGGCATGTTTCGTTTCAGAGATTAGATCGGATTTAAATTAGCCGGACGGGACTCCCGGAAACATGCATTCCCACAATATTGACCTCGAAATCGCACATGAACGAAAGCGCTGGTACCGTGCTTGGTACCGTTCCAATTTACACCCTCACGTCCACGCGAACCTATATCACACGCAAAACTACCCTCGTTTATGGTGGATCACCTCGGACTATTTGTCGTGATTTATTCTAGTTCTGACATATTGATCCGAATAAGAAAAGATGCGCGTCGAAGACGATAACTTTATGGATAACCCGAAAAAAGCGTTGTCTGAAAAAAAGAAACCTTCAGTTATTTAAGTTAGATTTCTGCTGATTTTCTCGTTATGATGAAAATAGATACCAAGAAATGATTGATAGCATGTCAATGAATGATCATGGGCTTTGTTCTTTTCCTTTTCGTAAAAAAAAATCAAATTCTTATATATTTGCATTTCACAAATAAAATATCTAAGAAGTATCAATCCAGCTTTTAATGAGTTTTGAACCGATCTTATTAATTTATACTTAATTAAAATATCAGGTCATTAGCAAATCTTAAATTATAAAAAAGATGAAGATGTCTTTTTCATAAATAAAACATTTCTATGTAAAGATGTAATAGTAAAAAAAAATCAAATTCTTATATATTTGCATTTCACAAATAAAATATCTAAGAAGTATCAATCATGATTTTAATGAATTTTGAACCGATCTTATAAATTAAAATATCAGGTCATTAGCAAATCTTAAATTATAAAAAAGATGAAGATGTCTTTTTCATAAATAAAACATTTCTATGTAAAGAGATGTAATAACAAATAAATAACTTGGCCACTCTTAAATTCAGAGAAATCTGACAGAAATCTATTGCACGATCTTTTCTTCACGTTTCCCTGACACTGATCTTGCGATATGCTAAGATGGTGCAACGACCTAGATATACGATTTATGTATATCTCAAAGCAGAACTGAGACACACATGACAACCGAGCAGGAGTAGGTACTTTCGACGATGTATATCGCTGGTTATTCCACCGTGACCGTTACAAAATGAAGGCTCGATTTACTGGGTCACCGGTAGTTCGCTTTTATGGTTCTGCGATTACTTTATTTAGGGATTGGCCGTGATATACCATTCTCTCAGATACATTTAAAATAATGTTTACAATCAATGAGAGCAAATCAATTAGTGAATGCTGAAAACGTTATTCCGAATTTCGAATTAGTTCATAAATCAATGTATAAATTTAAAAATTTTTTTAAAACAATAAATAAAAAATATTGTTTTAAAAAATGATATGCAAATTGTCTCATAACTTACTCCTTATCTTAATCATAGATTTATTGTCCAATTTAGGATCAATTTTTCTAAATCGCTCTATTTTAATATTTATAATACACACGCTTAATACATGCTTAATATAAAAGTTACAAATACTTTATATAAAGCAAATATACACATCTCATTCTGCCTCTATACAAAAAAATAAAATTCTTATTCTGAATAAACTCAAAATTGTTAACTTACAGAGTTTAAAAGCTTTTACATAGTTTTATTTCTAAGATATCCGTTTTTTTTTATTTTATGATAATAAAGTGGGGGAGAGGCGGCAGCTGAACAAGAATAAATATGCTTTGCGTGTGTAAATTTTGCATTTTCTCTCGCAAATGTTATACTTCATAATAGTCTGCATCTTTGCACAGTAGCGATATAACTGCGAATATAAATCTAACAAAAAGACACGCTTTATTAGACAGAGTCTAATAAAGCGTGTCTATAACGTGTGCGTGTTAGTAACAGATCGCAATTTTGCACGCTACATTATGTACTTTAATCATGGAAAAGTAGACTAGAAACTGATCAAAGAATCTTCTAGTATATTAGTTGACTTTTTCTTACATATATCTAACATATATCTTAATATAGTCGCATATTTAAAAAATTTCAGGAATTAGATACACGCGTTTTATATAACAAGAATATTTACAATAAGTTTGCATAATAAATCATATATTATCTCAGCATATTTTTTATATCTTTTTTATTATGGAAAATTAAAAACTGCAAATATAAAGTAAAAAAATCAACTATTAACACAGTTAATCTATTATAGTCATGCTGGCATAAAGATTATATTGAATGAAATAATGAAACAGTAAAGAGAGAGAGAAAGAGAGAGAGAAAGAGAGAGAGTAGTATATCATAATACAAAATTAGATATACATAAACACAATTGTGTATTTTAAAAATTGATTAAAGTTTTTACATTTTTATTGAAAAATCAATATGTAAAGTCTTATTAATAAAATTATGTGCTTTATCTTTACTATAAACTGTATTATGTATACTTTTAGATACACGGGTCATTGTCCTACACTCAAATTTCGCGTTGGAAAGAGATTCGGAGCGAATACGGAAGAAATAATGAAGGTAAAAGTATCTTTAAAAGCATCGAAAAAGATTATAATAGAAACTATATAACTTGTAACAAATTGCATAAAAAAGAAAGACGTATATATTCACAGAAAAACATAAATAAGGATGATTGTGCAATAATTACAAAAAAACCTCGTATCAAATTATGCGTTTAAAGATTTAATTTTATATTATATGTTGTTAAACAGGAATTATTAGAAAAGAAAGTCCTCAAGACTGGACCATATAAGCCAAATTCTGGTAGAGAAAATGAGTTATCGAGTCCTCAGGTTAAAGAAATTAAAAGAGACTGGAACAACGAGGCCAGATTGTACAAAGCTCCGTACATCCTAGGATATACTGGTAATAGAAAAAATAATAAATGTATATATTACCTGCAAATATTACTTTAAAAGATGTTAAAATATTGAAATGAATCCATATAATTTTATTTAGCATTAATAAAAAATTCTAAGCTTTAAAAAGAAAAAATCCAAAAAACTTGCTTTGTTAATTATTTCTTTGTTGACTTTACTTTAGTACAAGAATCAATTTATATAAAAATCATAATTATTAAAATATTAAAAATTATAAGAAAAGTTTAAAAACTTGCTACATATCGATGATCGCGAAAAGTCGATGTCAAGTTAATAAAAAAATTTATGATTAAAAAAATAAAGTAGCGCACGTACACACATACACACATACTTATAAATTCTCTTTCATCGCTTCAGAATACCAATGTAAAATGAAATCGTTTTGGCACGACCTTCAGTGTTAGTGAAGCATTTAACCGACCAACCTAAATTGTTTGTAATTAACAGTTTGCAAATTGCATCGCACGCATAGCGAGCAAAACTTTAACTATATATATATGTGTATATCCTCGATTCGCTGAGAATATGATATAAAATACGATCTTCAATCCTGAACGTTTCAATGGCATAAAATTTCCATTTCATAATTTTTTTTATTAATTAATATTAAATATAATTACTAAAATGTGTAAAACTCTATATAGCTTTATTTTACGACATGTAGAATAGCGAAAGATTTATAACATTTATATAGAATATAAAAAATAAAAAAATGAAAATAATGCTTGTTTTACTTTTGATTAATTTCGCTTTTATGATCGACGAAGCAGCAAAATATTGTTTTTTGACATAATCAATATAAAATTCATCCAACATATAAATCGTTTGAGAAAAAAATCACGTAATATATGAATAAAAGCCACATTCTAAAATTATCTTAAAAATTTATAAAGAACCTAATTTTTGTGTTTTGTTTACATGTACATGTAAAAAAATGTAGCTCTCTTTACCTCTAAAGTTTAAAAGGATTTATTATTTCGCATTCTCTCTCTCTTGTTCAATGCGAATTATGTTTGATATTGTGTTGATTTGTCACACAGGATATATTCCTGGTTTCAACAACATATATGGTTTACCCTTTATGAAAGCCGTGGAAATCGGTGCCAAAGAATGGCACGAAGCACAAATGAAACTGAGAGCACAGCGTGATGCAATGAGGGCTCACGTCGAGCGAACAGATCCGAGAAATCTTCTGTCTCGAGCGAGAGCAGATAACGTGGACATCGAGATTGATCACGGTTATGACAAAGACAGAAGAAGCTTTGGTATTTGCGCTTGTTACGCTTCCTTTAGTTGCTTTTCAATCATTTCCAGCTCAATGTAGTAGAGTATGTCAAATTGACAATTGTTACTATTGCATTATTCTAAATGCATATTTAATTAATTTTCAAATGGCCAAAATAAATAAGTTTTATGCCAATAAATTACTGACATTACTATTTTAATATTATTATTATTCTTATTATTCTTCTTATTATTATTATTGTTATTATAGATTATCATATTTCTCCGGAAAGACCACCAATCGTCGGTTATACGGGCCACATTCCAGGAGCGAAAGGGGAAGTCGCGCTTTCCAAGAGATACGCTCAAGCCGCTAAAAAAGGATTAGAAGGTGTTCAAAGAGAACGCGAAGAGAGGCACCACAAGATTAAAGACATGCACGCTGTGCAAAGAGTCCTCGATAATGCATATCTCGACGAAACAGGACATACACGTGCATAAAATAATACAGAAACGTTCTGTTAACTATAGCATACAAAAAGGAATAAAAAAATATATTTAGACCTTACAAAAGAGAGAAAAAAAAGAAAAATTGAAAAAATAGCTAAAAAGAACAGAGTTTATATTTCTAAACATCTATATAAAAATCACAAAATTTTCCAATGCAGACTAAAATTGTGACATTCGAAACTCACGTTTCGATTAATATAAACATTTTGTGCCTTGTTCTTTGACAGTATCGCGAATCGAAATGTGTAAATGTGAGAAAATAATCGCGGTTCTTTTATATAATATATCATATTAGTGAATAATTGCAAAATTATTTATATCCAAATAAAAAATGCTTTTGATAATTGTAAAGATAATTTTTAGTGTTCCAATGTATCTTGAATGAGAAGTAGTGAGAGATTTTGCTACATTTTCTACTTTTCGGACACAAATATTTTTGCGACTATTCAGATATATAAGAACAAAAATGGTATACAATTACTATCAAAATGAATAAAAAATGTACATACCTGTGAAAGATAATAGATTCACTTACCAATGTTCGAAAAATATATATTGTTGGTTTAATATATTTTTGACAAAATAGATTATTATAGAAGTATTTTTTTTTTACTATATACCTATTATAGATATTATCTCTATTATATATATTAAAATGTCCTATTATAAGACATGAAAGATTTATATAAATATATAAGATAGATCTTTAGATCATACAAGAGGAGTTTTCCTCTTATAGTTACTCTTCAAAAAAAAAATGACAATCGAGAAAAATTATTCCTTAACTTATTGTTTATACTTGCATGGCAACTACATAGATTATTTGTGCCATATCTTAATATTTAATCCATGTAATCACAGAAATAAATTTATCAATGTAAAACGAAATATACAAAGCTATTTCAAATGCTTTGAACTTCCAATATTTATTAAGGCTAATGCCTTCTGCATCTTTTGCATATATATATGTATATATATATATATACACATGCATTTGATCATATTAATACAAACATATCTGATATAAAACATATTTAATATTAAACATATTTGATATAGAAAAGGAATAAAATTTTTGGAAATATTTCTACTGGAAATATCTTCAAAGAAACCAATAAAGATTATTGATATGCTAGTTCCATTTCGGATAAATATAACCTGACATTCTGAACTTCAGGATTCGCGAAATGGATTATAGCCGATATATAAACAATATTCCAAATCACATGAAAGAGAGATTAGTAAAGTTTTATATACTAAAATATAACAATGTGATTTATATGTGTAAATAACAGTTAAGTCCTAAACTTCTTTCCTGTTTTATAGAGTAATCAATAGTAGAAAAATGTAAAATAATATGTAGCCTTTTAATGTGAGTACTAAAATAAAATAATTTCAAAAATACATATATGAAACAAAATAAATACTTGCGTTGTATGATCCAGTTGGAATTATATCAATATAACTGCTTCCTCCTAGAGTTTATTATCTTCTACACTGCGGCAACCTGCTCATTCTCTCCATTTCCAATTGTACAGTTTTCTTCCAGCATTCTATATTTAGTGCCGTTTGTCCATAAGATAAGGACATCAATCTAGCAAAAACCATTAATGAGTGCAAATTATCTGCACTTATATTCTTATTCACGCTTCGCATCTCGACAAAATCGTCTTGGATGATCTAAAATAGATATAAAAAGAAAAAAACATAATCAAGCATATATAAAAGAAAAATCAAATATAGAAACTCATAAAACAAAGTAAACATAGATATTCATGTCAAAAATTAATAAAAATATATGATTACATACTTTCGTAATTTCTTCGTTAAAAACAAAATCTGTATGTCTAAAGACTTCCAAGTATTGACGAATATTTGCCAATCGAGTCTCATTGTTTAAATACTGATGTGCAGCTTCAATTACCTGACTATATACATTTTCTGATTCTGCATCAACATTTAGAATAACTTGCACAGGACACTATAAGAAAACATTTCATAGATTAATATTCACAGTTAAAAAGCAATTTATTTTATGAGATAAATACTTACAGGAATAAACGATTTTACATCAGAAAAAATCAAAATTGGGATGTCTGTTTCGTATTCCATTGTATAATATTTGAAATCATATGTCAGTTTTTGAAACATAAGTAGATCGGAAAGAGTTTTATAGTTCTGCTTGCCAGTGATACTTAGTTCACCAGTGGTTAAACCTGTCTCATCTAACACAAGATGTGTATTATTGCTTAATTGAAGAATACCACTTGTCAATCTGTTGCATTCATAATCTTTTCTAAAAAAAATAATGTTAAAATGTAACCTTATTCACTGACATGTACACTTCACTGAAAATGTAAACTTATTCACTGACATGTACATTTAATAAAACAAACTTACTTTGGAATTAAAGCTAATTCATTCAAATTTTCCAAAGTCACCTCCAAAAAGTGACTTTTCTTTACAAGTAATGTTAAAAAGTTATAAAATTCTTTTGGAAATGTCTTGAGTCTACTGGCTGGAAAATTCGTTATATTCAGTGGAAATGCACCAAGACAAAAATAATCTCTTCTCATATATCTAAAAACATTCCAAAAAATAAAATAACATGGAAACTTAACATTAAAAAGAATATTAAAATACACACATACATTGTAGAGAGCAAGTGGCATATTAAATAATCTGCAGCTAAATGATCTCCAAATAATAATTGACTCAATATTATATGTAAATCACCCCTGATGAGTTGCGCTTTTGATATGATTTCTGGAGCATTTATAATTTCAGATTTTGTGAGCTCAATCAGCTTTATTGCATGTAACCGAGGTACCAAAGAAGCCGGGGGATTATGAGTATAGACTTCAGCTTCATTCATCTCATCCTCCAAACAATTATTTGTATTTAATGTTGGATCCAATGATATAAAACCTATTATATCAATAACCTGATTCAGTTTTAAAGTTGTCCCATCATAAATCTGGAAAAAAAGGAATTAAAAAAGTTTAAAGTTTAAAAAATATATAAAATATGTAAATATTTTAAAACACTTTGCATAATTGATATAATTTACCTTTACTATGCAAGTTTTTCCTTCATCCATCGGGATAGGAAAATTTAATATGTGCTCTTCTGATAATATATTCTGATCTTTGGAATGACCACTGCTCATGTTTATATCACTATTATCTGTCAAAATCTTTTCTTTCTTTGTAACAGGTCCTGAGCAATCCATTTTTTCTAAATCAGTATCATCCAGACTTCTTTTACTCATATTGTCATTGCGTATCGTTGAATTAAATTTCTGTACATTTGCTTCTATATATTTGCTCTGTTCTTTCGCCCATTTATTTAAGCCAGGTATAGACATTACAATGTAAGTTTGTCTTTCCGAGTGTTCATTCTTGTTAGAATCAAAAGATATTTCTTCATGTGACTGTAGACAAAATGAAAGTTAATAAATGTTGCTACAAAAACATTTTATAAAGTTTCTAAAAGATCTCTATAAAAGAATCTCTTAAAGATATCTATATATAAAGATCTTTATATATAGAAGAATCTCTTAAATATCTTTATAGAAATGTATGCAGTATTATACACAAGATAAGCTATCCTTGTAGCATCCTGTACCTGAACTGCATATTATTTTTGATCTAGACTCTAGGTCATATCCATTACTCATATAAGAATAGGGATAATACAATGATAATCTCTATAGAGTCATGTATATATAAAGCTATTCTAAATACACTTAGAGATAAAACTAAATGAGGCATGTTACCAAACATCGAGCTGCGTCTGCGTACATTCCACATCTAATATCACTCTCCCCAGTCTTTGTATTCTTCACCTCATATTGTTTAAAGAAATATTCAGGGTCATACATATCCTGGACCATCCCTCGAAATCTAACCAACTGTTTATCTGCGATATTATGTAGTTGGACATTGTTTAATAAAGGTATTTCTCTCAATACATCCGGATTTTCTAAAATTTGCTGACAGGATAACTGATTTGTGACATAATACTCTGTTGTCCAATTTCTTACTTCAATCGCTACAACATAAGAAATTAAAATAATGAAAGAAAAAAGCCACATAACCTTATATAATATAAAATTATATTCTAGGTGCACCCTATGTGTCTTTTCCGACCTCTTTTTTTTCCACAGTCTAAATATACACTTGTTTCGATTAAAATATTAAAGGTGCATAAAGAATTCAGCATATAGACCATAATTCATTGAATAAATACATACATACAAAATGCAGAAATACGTACATGTCATTTTGAAAACACGTATTATCTTGATATATCATTAACAACTAGACCAGAAAATTAAAAATCTTCGTGCAAAATAAAATAATTTTCACGTATTTTCGATTTTTCGATCGATATTATGTGGTAAGATTTGGCGGCAAAACATTCGCATAAACGACAAATACTATGAATAGAGAGAAGCCTGAGAGGGGCCACGCCATGCAGAAATATTATAGATTTATAAATGTTTTATTAGCTGCACGAGATGAATAGCATTTGACCAATCAGGACAAAGAGAACAAAGATCTCCTTGTTCTGATTGGTCAATCAGCTATCTCTATTCGACGAATGATTTTCGAATGCAACTCTGTCGATTTTGTTTTAGAAAGGGAAAGTTTCCATTCTTGATATATTAATGAATGACTTTTGTGTGGTAATGATAGTAGTAGTGTGGTCGATGTGCTGTTGCTGTATAGGTTTACAGATGTAATTTAAAAAATAAGACCTCGTAGGATTGTTTATGAAACGATGGCGTACGATTTAAGAAACGAAGAGGATGTAAAGGAATACTTGAAGAACCTTCATATAGAGTATCAATTCGGTTGTTATAGCGAGAAAAAACCGGAGGGTGAGTGTGAAGATGCATTTCGAGCTGAGCCTAATCTCGATGTCAAAACAGCATTTTACTCTGTGAATAGTCTGCCACCTATTAGGTGATTATTACGAAGCGGTGAAGGGAGAGACGGAGAAGGCCGCTGCAATATACAAGACGACTTGCGACCAATACAATTATGCTAGAAGCTGCGCAAAATTCGGTGATTTCAAAGCAATCGGTGAGTGACCGGATCCTATATACATCCTATATGATACAGGATGTTCGGAAAGTAATTGTACATCTATTTCAAATATTAAAAAAAAGCATTTATTAAATATTATTAGCAAATTATTCTTTTTTCACGAAAGATGTGAGCGACCTCCACGAGCATGCAAACAAGCCTTAACTATCTTTAACTCGTCTATTCTTGTTATTAAAAACTTTCTTCGATTCTCCTGATATGTCTCTGATGAAGAAAGACTAATTTGCATATTGTTTGATAAATGTTTCTTTTTTTTATATTTGAAATAGGTGTATAGTTACTTTCTAAACACCCTGTATAACATTTCCCTTGTTTAATACAGGTAAAGGTTGCAAGCGGGACATACCGACGGCATACAAATACATGTCAAAAGGTTGCGAGCTCAATGACGAGTACGGATGTCTACATGCCGGTGTTTTGGGAACATCTAAGAATGAAGTTGGAGAAAAGGATAGGGCTACACAGATCCATACAGGTGTCAAACAACTGAAGAAGGCCTGTGAGATGTACAATTCGGACAAAGCATGTTTTTATTTATCGGGTATTTACTTGGGTGGTCTTGAGGGCATCATTGACAAGAACTATAAAGAGGCTTACAAGCTATCATTGAAGAGCTGCGAGTTTGGTAATCCGTACGCCTGTGCGAACCTGTCACAAATGCATTCGCGAGGAGAAGGCGCGCAAAAAAATCCCGAGCTAGCCGCGACCTTCAAAAAGCGTGCCACCGATCTGTATCAGGAATTGAAGCAAGTACAACCAGAATTGAAGTTTCATCAAGGTGTAAATCCATAACACATGAGTCTTTGGTCATTAGATTTATCAAAAAGTTGGTTTGCTTCTTCCTCATATAGTTCTATAAAATAGAAAAAAAAGTAAACAATTTCTTTGACCAAATTAGTCTTTTATGTGTTAATCTATCATACATCAAATATATTGCATGTCATAAAAAAAAAATGAACTCCATAGGATCCCTTTATAATTTCTTAATATAATTTGATAAATTTATCAAAAATATATATATATATAATTCAGATGAAGATAAATAATTGTTTACTATATTATTCATTATAGCAGGTTAATCACTTATTTATTTATAACTTTATCCAACTTTAAATATCCATAGCCCAAATTGTTAATTTATTCTGTATTACAAATATATCTTATAATTGTTTACAATAGTTTTATTGAATCATATGTAATTGTATATATTTTTCAATATTTGAAAAATTATCGAGAAAATTTTCCTTCTCTTAAGCACGCAAATTATATATTTTTAAAAAAATAAAAACTAAAATTTATTTGCCTAACATAGAGCAAATTAAAACGAGATGCTCAAATATCTCTCTCTGTTGTAAGTTTGCAAAATATTTAAAACAGTTTTGTTTCGTTGAAATGATATAAATAGAAGAAAAATATAATTATGCAAAAAGCTTTTTTACATGATATTTTCAAAAAATATGAATCTATGCACCTCCTAAGTCACAGAAACAGGGATCAATAAACATTAAACCAATGAGCATAGTGCAAAAATTCCAAAATTGAAAAATTCAATTTTGCAATGCAAAAATGAGATAAGTCCATATGATTTATCCATTTTTATATCTTTTATAGTTAAATAGATTTTATATATTAAGAAAATGAACTCCAAAGGATCCCTTTATAATTTCTTAATATAATTTGATAAATTTATCAAAAATATATATATATATAATTCAGATGAAGATAAATAATTGTTTACTATATTATTCATTATAGCAGGTTAATCACTTATTTATTTATAACTTTATCCAACTTTAAATATCCATAGCCCAAATTGTTAATTTATTCTGTATTACAAATATATCTTATAATTGTTTACAATAGTTTTATTGAATCATATGTAATTGTATATATTTTTCAATATTTGAAAAATTATCGAGAAAATTTTCCTTCTCTTAAGCACGCAAATTATATATTTTTAAAAAAATAAAAACTAAAATTTATTTGCCTAACATAGAGCAAATTAAAACGAGATGCTCAAATATCTCTCTCTGTTGTAAGTTTGCAAAATATTTAAAACAGTTTTGTTTCGTTGAAATGATATAAATAGAAGAAAAATATAATTATGCAAAAAGCTTTTTTACATGATATTTTCAAAAAATATGAATCTATGCACCTCCTAAGTCACAGAAACAGGGATCAATAAACATTAAACCAATGAGCATAGTGCAAAAATTCCAAAATTGAAAAATTCAATTTTGCAATGCAAAAATGAGATAAGTCCATACGATTTATCCATTTTTATATCTTTTATAGTTAAATAGATTTTCTATATTAAGAAACTTATTTTATAATTATCCTAAGTATTTTACTAGAAAAGAGAAACTATGTTTTAAAAGCAACGAAAGTTTTATAATATGTGGTCAGCTACATACGAGTGACAAAAAACGGATGTTGCGTCGATTTATCACGCAGTACATATACAGATGATAATGAAGCAACGCACATGCGATGAGGCCGCATCAGATTGATCACTATATGTACATGTATGTACATTGCTTCAACGACTGGAGACGTTGCCTATATGCTGTATCTATACTTGCACCAAATACTGGACATTCGGCAGCTATGATCACCATAAATCCAGAGTCTCTGGATAAATAATAATTGCTGAATATCCTCGACTATATATATAATATATCGAGAATTAGCCTCGAGATTAACCGTTATTGATTGTCTTATTTCACTCTCTCTTTCTGATCCCCCACCGTATCTCACGTCGCTTTTCGTATCTCCCTCTCCCGTATTCGTTCGTCAATTCACAGCAGGTTTAAAACGCCTTCTTCAGTTCATTCGTTAGCGACACAACCATGCGATACTACTTTTTCGATTCTCGCGTCTGGCTAGCGGCCGCCGTCTTTGTTACATTTGTTTGTCATAGTCTGGTAAGTATGGCTAATTTTGAATTTCGGGAAATATATTCCTTTTCATTAAATATTTCCTACATTTGCAAATTAATGATGATCTGAACAATAAATAAAAATTAAAACGTCGTTTACCGGATTTACAAATTCTTGGAATCTCTCCGCGCTCGAACATTCGGATTATTATGGCTCTTGTATAGATTTTCAAAAAATGTATTTTTATTATACAAGAAAATATAATACTATATAATGATATTCTTATACTTATCACTTCAACATTGTTGGCATTACATTCATAATTTATTTTCGTAAATTTTTATTTAATATTTTTTCACACAATTTGAATAATTTAATTAAACAGTTTTTTCTTTACAAAATTGTTCCCATTCGGAGTTGCCAATTAATAGTCTATCAATTCTTTTTAATTCGTCGATTTTTTTTTTTTATAAAAGACATAGGAAAGAATTAACATGCAAAAGCGTTCAATATTTAGCAAATTTTTGGGCAGCATATACTTATTTTATAAATTTGTTTAAGTCCGATGCACAATTGGTCGATGACAAATCGGACAAGGGCAACGTGAGCGTGGACGTTTACTATGAATCGTTATGCAGCGATAGCATGCGATGGATCGTAAATCAACTCGTACCGTCGTACCCGGAATTGAAAAATCATCTCCACGTCACATTTATTCCTTATGGTAAAGCTATGGTAAGTAATTTTGATCGTGTCTCGCGCTAGATTTTTATCACATGATCATATGAAGTAATATATACGATAATAATTTTAATCTCTAATATCAAGTGAACATGCTCGTAATCTAAAAGTGAAGAAACTTCGTACATATCTTGTTTTTTATTTCATAAAGCTTCCACTTATATATGATCTTCATATTTACTAATCTATTTTTATTCATTCTTTATATCCAGCTTTTGATAATAAATCTAACACTCCCCAACATATATTTATTAGCATCACAGCAATTTTCTTACTAAAAATACTTTAAAAATGTAGTTTCGGATTGAATTTTATAAAATTATTTTTTGCTTTTTTGCTTTTTATTTTTTCTTCTTTTATATACCTTTTTATTGCATTCGTGTATTACTAATTTAATCGCGCAAGGCTCTTCAAGAAATTATTACAAAGGATGAATCCGCTTTGAGTCACGCAAATACCCTTGAAAATGCGAAACGATGACCTTGCTATAGTCTGACCGTTGACTATAGTCTTCGGTCTTGTATACGTCGATGAGAATGTTGAGAGTGTTTTCACGGCAAGCACATTAATGCAAATTAATGACGTATATACCTAGCACGCGCGCGACAGCGAAACCGGTCCATGGCAGTTCTTGTGTCAACATGGACCCGCCGAGTGTCGTGGGAATAAGGCCCAGGCGTGCGCGATTTACGCTATACAGACCTCTGAGGAAGCCGAGGAACAACAGCAACTGATGGTCAAACTGGTCGGTTGTGCAATGTCCGCTCAGAACCCGTCGACCGCTGTTCCGCAGGTATAGCTTATTTCTATAATTTTCCAACCGTTAAAATACATGGTTAGTTGAAGCGGCATTGAGATTGCAGCAAATGTGCTTTTTCTCTGAAGTAACATGTAATTAATCTCCGTAGGACTTGTCCCGATGGGCAAGAATTAACCAACTGACATTTAACTCTAATGACATCGACCTTTTGGCATACTTTCGAATTCGCGCGATAGCATGTTATGGTACATGTATATTTTACCAAACTGTACTTTTGATATACTTAAATGTTATATATTCAAGAGATCTCGTACATATTATATAATAAAAAAAAGTTATTAGAGTTTAAAATTGAAATAAAAGAAATATTGTTAGATATTTTATTGATAGTTATATAATTAAAATATTACTTTAAAAAAATCAAATATAAAAACATTATTAAGAATGATATCTATAACGATAAAATATCTAGCGATATCTTTAACTTTCAAAGATAAATATGATAGTGCAATATATATCCAAAGATATAAAGATATTTAAAAAGCGTTCATATTTTTCAGATGAGTTTAAATTATTATGGAAAATTTTATTTAAAAATATTCTTCCAGAGAAGATCAGATAATCTGCACGTGAAACGTGAACAGAGAAAGTTGTTGCAGTTCCTTTCAAGTTTCGCAAACGATTGCTGATACTTCAAAGCTCGATGACACACGTTTCGTTATGTTTTCAGTCACGTCGCGGTCACAAGCCGTAAAAATATTAGATGTTGAAATTTTGTCAGTGATAAATACGTCTCTTACTGTTAAGATAATGTGTAATGATAAAAATTGATTTAAGGAAAATTAAATTTGGATGATCGACTTTTAGTGTGCTCAAGACATCGGCCTAAGCGAAGTAACGCGGAAATTGATTAACGATTGTATCGCGAGCCCGCTCGGGGACGATTTGCTCGTAGCGAACGGTGATAAAACACACAATCTTCAACCACCGCTTAAATTCGTACCAACGATAATAATCAACGGGGTAAGAGCTAAACCTATCTCATTTCATATGATCTGTAACTAAATAATCGACATATCTTAGATTAGTCAACATCTCAATGCATTAGAATTAAATAAAATTTTGTAAATTATATGCTGGCTGCACTTTTTTCTGACTCAGCATTTTATAAAACTCTCATTCTTTATAATATTATATTTAATAGTATTATATTTTTATTTAATAGCATTATATTTTTGTAATTGCTAAGATCTTTTTTATTATTGTTATGTTACAATATAATATTATTAAATTTGCTGCTGATTATTAATAGACTATCCATTTTCCCAAATGGTTTAAAGATGTTATATAAAAATTTTTTAAATCCTCTGTTCATACAATTACTTGGAATAATAATATATCTTATAATCATATATACAGGTGTACTCAAAGGAAAATCAGGACGTGGCACTAAACAACTTCTCCAAGCTGATCTGTCAAAATTTGACAGAGCAGGAGAAACCGAATCTTTGCAGCAGCGTAAATTAAGGAAAGTTAGAGAGAAAGGATAAAACCGAGTTACGCGTTGAAGGTGCGGGGACAAATAATTGCTTGGTTGAAATAAATGATGTATTGTTCATTTATAATATACATATAAGTATCTATGTACAAAAATATATACGATTTGTCAAATATAACGGACTAATACGTATAAAAATGATTCTAAAAAAAAGAAAATAAACGAATCTTTGGAAAAACAGCGCGATTCGCCGACAATGAGATCGTGACGATAAGATGAATGTGCCAGTGAATGATTAGAAAGAGTGAATGATTCATTTCCTATTACAACTTGTAAAGCAATTTTTTTTTTTAATGAATATACAACATCAACAATTACCAATTAATAAAGTTGTAAATTTTATATGGCGTTTTTTAAAATAATAATATTCATAATGATATATAACAATTTCAACTCCTTGATTGAATAAAAATATAATTAATATATCGAATTTTGAATAAAAATAAAATCATATTAAATGAAAATAATTTCGTATTAAATAATCATATTTAAATAATATTATTTGAATTTGCCGAGGGTGATTTTTCGACAAGTCAAACTTGTATTCTTACCGCTCATTCACTGAAGCATCTATCCTGTTTCGCCTTCATGAGAAAAAGGATTCTCCCGCTGAGGGAAATCATCCGTCGATGAAAATAGCATCATCGAGAGCGCTTAGCTCGTGGAATTGCCGTTCTATGTCGGCGCCAAGATCGTGAAAATCCGGTATATCATCTTCTGCGGATGCACAGTATCCTGAAACAATACCAATAACAACTTTCTTTTTCTCTTTCTCTCTCTCTCTTTCTGACTGTCGCATTCGATCTTATACGCGCGTTTTTACGCACTCTTTACGAAATTACGCGAGGGTTCTTTTGGAAATAGCACGGGTGCGTGGCACGTGGCAACGCGTCATCTGTTTTGTCACGCGTATGCCCTTACTTGCTCATTCGCGCGTTCGTCATACGCGCGTACGCCGCGCGGCCCCCCCAAAAAAGTAAAGAATATTATTTTAAGACTCGGTATGGGGTAAAAGCATAAAAGCACGGCGAACCTCCTCTGAGATTAACTATAGACGACCGAGCGTGACACTGTCATCGGCGTCTCGTTGTAGTGCGCGAGCCACGACAGAAAAAGCCAATGCGCGCACGAGCGAGTCGCACGCATACACGATCTAATGGCTGATGACCCGCGCGGGTGTCTTTTTATACGCGGTCTAATCAAAATTACACGCAACTTAAAGATGTGAAAAGACAGGATCAATATAGACACGATAACATCTCATGCTAAATATGTTCGCGGAAAATGCCGCCGTATCTTTTCCGAGAGCGAGATGGAGTTTTGAAAAATAATTAGTCATATCTTCTCTCTCTCTTTCTCTCTTCCAAAGCATTATATAGAGAAGATTGAGAATAGCTAAATGGTCAAGATTTTTCTAAGTAAATTGACTCTTACTTGCTACAAAATTTAACTTGATTTAAATTTACAATAATTTCACATAATTGATCTACTTAACAAATAATATTTTCTCTAAGAGAAACTGTTGTAATAGAACTCGTTTCAATAACACGTTCTATGTTACTAATAAAAGTTAAAGGTCATGCTATCTTCTTCGATGCTTTTCGCTTAAAAATAGAAAACTATGTATAAGCAGTGAAACTAAATAGATGGAATATTTCTTATCGTATTTCGGCCAGATCTTTTATATCGAAGATACTGATTAAATATTGTCACATATAGGATAAGCCATGCTAAGCATTCAAAACATATAAAATCATCACGGCAATACACAATATCTTTGATTTTAATTTGGAAGGATACTCGTAACACTTGTTATTAATAATTGGATAGATTATTAATTCGCAGTACACAGGTAGCATGTGGAATCTAAAAGATGCCACAAAAACGTTACTGCAATTAATAATAGAAACTAGATCGTTTTATATATATAAAGTGACAGTATTGAAATCACTCCCTTTTAAATACTTTGTTGGACGAATGTTGTGAATCATATAGATCTTTCGCGTGGAAAAAATTTGATAGAATTTATAATTTCTACCAAAGATTTAATCGATTGAATACATATATACGTTACCTGTATTTTCGTTTTGCGCGTTGTTGATATCGTTGATAAGAAGATGACGAACCGATTCGATCGGCACGTACTCCTGCTGGTTGTTGTCAAAGTTTATGGAGATTCTATTCGGGTGACAAACATTATTTGCGTCTTCATCTTTAATATAGATTTTAGACAGCTTATACGACGGATGATTCGTTTCCACATCAAAGATACATGCGTTTTGGCGTTGTCGGCAAGGATTCGTCGAATTTAATGTATGTCCTGTTGTATTGGTTGTCGTTGATACTTTATCCGATAACAAACTGGACAATGTATTAGAATTCTCTGTATGATTCTTCAGGTGCTTCCTAAGGCTCGACGGATCCGTGTAACGCTTGCCGCAGCCGCTTACCTGGCAAGCATATGGTTTCTAGAAAAAAAATTGACATTATTAATTTTTTATGCATAAAATTGTGCTTTTGCCGAAAAAAAGATTGTCGAATCGATGATGATATAACATTCTAATATATTTCAAATAACAAGATATATATGCCATAATGGTCTAATTTATCAAATAAATCTAAAATTCTATTAAGCCATAATAAAATTAATTATAATATTAATGTGTAGTTAATAAAAATGTAAAACATATGTATTATGTTAAAAGCTGCTAGAAAAAAATGTTTGAGATAATCTTTAAATTATACGTATCACTCTTATATACACAAGATAAATAAAAATGAAATCGTACTCTATCGTAATGTGTCCTCTGATGCTTAGCCCGGTCGCTGCTGTTGCTAAATGCCTTCGAACAGCCATTATGTTGGCATGCATAAGGCCTCTCGCCTGTATGCGATCTCTGATGAATTTTTAAGTTCTCCAGACGGCTGAAGGCCTTCTTACAACCGGCGAACTAAACCAAAAATTGACAGTTTAGAAAAATTGCCATTTCATTGGCAGATAATTCGTGCAAAACAAGAAACTTGATAATTTACATGGATCCTACATAAATCGATAGAGCGACCGATAAAATAATAATAATTTTTTTTCCGCGTACAGAAAGTTTTTACAGAAAATCCGCGTCAATATAAGAATCATGTTGAAATTTACGCGGACTTGAAGTCACTGAAGGAGCAAACAAGATGATGACGATGACACTGACCGGACATTTGTTCGGCTTCTCTTGCGTGTGTACCCGCATGTGAATGAGCAATTTGTATCTCGCGTTGAAGGGTCGCGCGCGCGGACATCCTTGCCACAGACAGGCGAATTCGTCCTCGCGACTCGTCGCGGCGCCGGGAAAACCTTCCCCTGCCTCTTTGCCTTCGCGCTCTTTATCTCGGTCAATTCGCTGCATCCGTCTGCCGTGACCGTGCGTGTTCGTCGAGGACGACTCCACGTGCCGCCTCTCGATGTGCCGGACCAGGCCTTCCTGCTCCGCGAACGCACAACCGCAGTCGATCCAGTGGCATTGGTAAGCCGACACGAGCAAGTTCTCTTCCACTGGTTTCGTACAATCTACAACATGAGATGTACGCGCAAATGTAAATACAACTGCATCTGACATTATACTCGTACGGAATGCCACTTGATATTGGAAATGTATGTGTTTGAGTTTATTGAGAAATATTTGAAGTATATTAGGTTATTATTTTGTGATCCTAAAAGTATTGAAAGTATAAGTAGGCGGATTTTATTTTAATACCAAAGATTTTTTTTATTCGATAAGACACCCGGGGAAATTCTCTGACGAATTAAATAGAAGAATAAATTCCTCTTTGGAATAAACGAAGAGACAGTATGCTGCGTACTTACCGTACGACTTATCACTCTTCTCGTTTCCCGCGACTTTTGACCCGGCGACCCGCTGATTGCCAAACAGCAGACCCTCGTTCCGCGGCAATATCACTTGATTGCCGAAACTGTCTGTTGCGCCGACGACATCGCCGGCAAAATTGATCGTCGACAGCGCGGACGGCTGTTGCTGCGAAGAAACGAGGTGCCCGACTGCGTAATACGGCGGGTCGAAGTTCTGGAATGATTCTTGATGATCGTCGCCCGTCAGACAGGTCGTTGACGACGCCGACGACGACGACGGCGAGTCCACGGCGTTCAACAAAGACGTCGGATCGCCTCTAATTAGACTCAGGTCAAACTCATCGCCAACGGAAGACATCTGCACGGAGGAAGAACAATAATTTTGAGCGGCGATATCGTTTTGCATGCTCATCAGCAACGACACCACGTCCTCCTGGCAATCCTCTTGATAATCCTGATGACCACTATGCGATTCCGTTCCGTATTCCGGATAAATCGCGTTGCAGAAGGTGCGCGAAAAAGAGAAGGCCGAGCCCATTGACGGTAACTTTTGACAGTCCGATTTATCCTCGCCATGACCCGTCGTCGTTAGTGCGCCGCTCCAAGTTGGCGTAGTTGCTTCGCTGCAGGTGCTTCCAGGTGATCCACCCGCGGTATTAGGATACTGAAAGACAATGGGCACCTGGTCCCAATCGAGATAGTCTTGCGGATCCAACGGGGAGAAAAGGGTACTGTTGTCCGCTTGCGAGGCCATCCAGCAATGTGATTGTGCGTCGTTAATTTCTATACCGGTCATGGACACTAAGGACGCCATATCGGGAAGCGAACTGTCGTCGATGAAGTCGTCCTGGTCCAGGCCGGATATGGGACGTCGCGCGTCGTCCTCCTCGCTCCTCTCGCCGTGATAATCTTCGAGGTGCATCTTCTCCTCCTCCTCCTCCTTCTTCTTTGTTGTCGTCGGTCCGGGCTCGACGCGGCCGGCAGCCTGCCGTCAATCATAGCAATACATATATTTAATTGCAGTAAACCGATTAAATTGCAAAACTATAGTGAGGATTTTGTAACGTAACACACGCACGACGGATTAGGAAAGCCAGTGCGAAGCGCGCTGTGCTCTTTGCTCTATCATATTGGGAGCTCTCGTTAGACGTGAGATAACGGAACCCAGCAAAGACATCGGCAGATAACGATAATGATGATACGAATGAGAGCTTGCGATGATTATGCAATTATGTATTTGTTAATGAGCATGAAGTCACGAGTGTCATTTCCTTATTATTTTTTTGGCACTCTCTTCTTATGGAAAATCTTTTTATACCTAATCAAAGGTTCATTTGCTACCGCGAAGCAGACGAACGTAAGTGATCACGTGACGGTTTCCACGCGCCACGACTTAAATTTTAACTTGATAACTAATCATGCGCGTGCATTGATATAATCTTTGATCAAAATATATGTAATTTAGAATTAAAAATGAGAAATAAATTGTAGCAAAAAAAATGCACGTTGATTAAACCAATAAGGTAATTTTTTTAATTGGGTGACGCAAATGATTAATCTATTGAATATATACAAGCACGGAGATATGGGGCTCAAAAAAATAAAATGAAAATCAATTCTGTATAAAAACAAGTAAAAGCTATTTTGGCTAGATCTACAGGCGAATTCTATAAAGATAAAACCGTGAGTACTTACGTACAATTTACTGTATATCAAATATTTATATAAAGAAAAGTCACTGCTATCATCAGATTAACGCCTATAATATTATTATAAAAACACTTCCGATCTTTAAGCAAAACCAAAAGGAGTGATTACTCAACTGCAATTGTTTTTTGGTCAATTGCACGAGTTAAAATAATATCTTTCCTGTCTTTCGAAATTGCAATTTTTATAAAGTTAACTTTTAGTAATCCTAATCCTAAATTCGATTTAATCACCAGGAGAAAATGAGGTGCAGACACAGAGCACAATACAAAATCTTTGGTTTTTCTTTCATCAGAAAACGTAAAATATAATCGTTCTAAAAACGCTAGACTTCTCTCATAAGTAGCGTTTTAATCCAATGTTCTGTTAAATTATTGTGACCACAAAGAAATCTCCAATTGTGTGATAGCCTCACTTTCTTCTAGGAATCGATGATAGTAAAATTGTAGAATATAACGTCAAAGAGAAGCAGCTTACTTTGATATCAACGTATCAACATGTACACGCCGATCACGGACACGCTTATCGCGTCGGTCTTTTCCGCTCCTTCTCTCTCGTGGTACGCATGCGACAAACAATTAATCGCGAAAAACAACGTAAACACCGAACGAATGAAAATAACACTACTCTTCCCGTAACTGATAAGGGGGTTCACGCTTTCACACTATTCGTTAACGCGTCTCGTCGAAGACTATCAGTCGCGCGACGACCGCTTTCTTCCGCCAAGGAGTCTCGAGCCGAGAGGACCAAGATTTTTCCCCTCCTCCGCAACGAAGCCCTTCGAAATTGCTCCTCTCCTTGGAAAGCGGACGGAGGGAATATTATAAAAAAACGCGCAAGGGTACATGAGAAGGCGCGAGAGGGAATATCGCGCCGCCCACTCGCGTGGCTGCATCGCGCCAAGTCGTCTCCCCCAAGTCCCCCCTGCTTGCCTACCGCGGCTGCACTTGTCGCTGCTGACACCGGGGGTCCTGCGGTCCCTTCGAGTCCCGGGGGTGGCGGGCGCAATTGAACATCTGTTGGCGCGCGTTCGATGCCCCGCGCGGGAGCATTTTTCCTTTGGAGCAATTTCCAAACCTCCTTCAAGTCAGAATCGTCACGTTGTACGAACCGGTCATTCATGATTTGGCCAATTATATTCAGTGATACCTACGCATGATTTCGCGGATAAAACACTCT
>NW_021849211.1:1359243-1373577 GCF_003651465.1 Formica exsecta
GAAGCATCTATCCTGTTTCGCCTTCATGAGAAAAAGGATTCTCCCGCTGAGGGAAATCATCCGTCGATGAAAATAGCATCATCGAGAGCGCTTAGCTCGTGGAATTGCCGTTCTATGTCGGCGCCAAGATCGTGAAAATCCGGTATATCATCTTCTGCGGATGCACAGTATCCTGAAACAATACCAATAACAACTTTCTTTTTCTCTTTCTCTCTCTCTCTTTCTGACTGTCGCATTCGATCTTATACGCGCGTTTTTACGCACTCTTTACGAAATTACGCGAGGGTTCTTTTGGAAATAGCACGGGTGCGTGGCACGTGGCAACGCGTCATCTGTTTTGTCACGCGTATGCCCTTACTTGCTCATTCGCGCGTTCGTCATACGCGCGTACGCCGCGCGGCCCCCCCAAAAAAGTAAAGAATATTATTTTAAGACTCGGTATGGGGTAAAAGCATAAAAGCACGGCGAACCTCCTCTGAGATTAACTATAGACGACCGAGCGTGACACTGTCATCGGCGTCTCGTTGTAGTGCGCGAGCCACGACAGAAAAAGCCAATGCGCGCACGAGCGAGTCGCACGCATACACGATCTAATGGCTGATGACCCGCGCGGGTGTCTTTTTATACGCGGTCTAATCAAAATTACACGCAACTTAAAGATGTGAAAAGACAGGATCAATATAGACACGATAACATCTCATGCTAAATATGTTCGCGGAAAATGCCGCCGTATCTTTTCCGAGAGCGAGATGGAGTTTTGAAAAATAATTAGTCATATCTTCTCTCTCTCTTTCTCTCTTCCAAAGCATTATATAGAGAAGATTGAGAATAGCTAAATGGTCAAGATTTTTCTAAGTAAATTGACTCTTACTTGCTACAAAATTTAACTTGATTTAAATTTACAATAATTTCACATAATTGATCTACTTAACAAATAATATTTTCTCTAAGAGAAACTGTTGTAATAGAACTCGTTTCAATAACACGTTCTATGTTACTAATAAAAGTTAAAGGTCATGCTATCTTCTTCGATGCTTTTCGCTTAAAAATAGAAAACTATGTATAAGCAGTGAAACTAAATAGATGGAATATTTCTTATCGTATTTCGGCCAGATCTTTTATATCGAAGATACTGATTAAATATTGTCACATATAGGATAAGCCATGCTAAGCATTCAAAACATATAAAATCATCACGGCAATACACAATATCTTTGATTTTAATTTGGAAGGATACTCGTAACACTTGTTATTAATAATTGGATAGATTATTAATTCGCAGTACACAGGTAGCATGTGGAATCTAAAAGATGCCACAAAAACGTTACTGCAATTAATAATAGAAACTAGATCGTTTTATATATATAAAGTGACAGTATTGAAATCACTCCCTTTTAAATACTTTGTTGGACGAATGTTGTGAATCATATAGATCTTTCGCGTGGAAAAAATTTGATAGAATTTATAATTTCTACCAAAGATTTAATCGATTGAATACATATATACGTTACCTGTATTTTCGTTTTGCGCGTTGTTGATATCGTTCATAAGAAGATGACGAACCGATTCGATCGGCACGTACTCCTGCTGGTTGTTGTCAAAGTTTATGGAGATTCTATTCGGGTGACAAACATTATTTGCGTCTTCATCTTTAATATAGATTTTAGACAGCTTATACGACGGATGATTCGTTTCCACATCAAAGATACATGCGTTTTGGCGTTGTCGGCAAGGATTCGTCGAATTTAATGTATGTCCTGTTGTATTGGTTGTCGTTGATACTTTATCCGATAACAAACTGGACAATGTATTAGAATTCTCTGTATGATTCTTCAGGTGCTTCCTAAGGCTCGACGGATCCGTGTAACGCTTGCCGCAGCCGCTTACCTGGCAAGCATATGGTTTCTAGAAAAAAAATTGACATTATTAATTTTTTATGCATAAAATTGTGCTTTTGCTGAAAAAAAGATTGTCGAATCGATGATGATATAACATTCTAATATATTTCAAATAACAAGATATATATGCCATAATGGTCTAATTTATCAAATAAATCTAAAATTCTATTAAGCCATAATAAAATTAATTATAATATTAATGTGTAGTTAATAAAAATGTAAAACATATGTATTATGTTAAAAGCTGCTAGAAAAAAATGTTTGAGATAATCTTTAAATTATACACGTCACACTTATATACACAAGATAAATAAAAATGAAATCGTACTCTATCGTAATGTGTCCTCTGATGCTTAGCCCGGTCGCTGCTGTTGCTAAATGCCTTCGAACAGCCATTATGTTGGCATGCATAAGGCCTCTCGCCTGTATGCGATCTCTGATGAATTTTTAAGTTCTCCAGACGGCTGAAGGCCTTCTTACAACCGGCGAACTAAACCAAAAATTGACAGTTTAGAAAAATTGCCATTTCATTGGCAGATAATTCGTGCAAAACAAGAAACTTGATAATTTACATGGATCCTACATAAATCGATAGAGCGACCGATAAAATAATAATAATTTTTTTTCCGCGTACAGAAAGTTTTTACAGAAAATCCGCGTCAATATAAGAATCATGTTGAAATTTACGCGGACTTGAAGTCACTGAAGGAGCAAACAAGATGATGACGATGACACTGACCGGACATTTGTTCGGCTTCTCTTGCGTGTGTACCCGCATGTGAATGAGCAATTTGTATCTCGCGTTGAAGGGTCGCGCGCGCGGACACCCTTGCCACAGACAGGCGAATTCGTCCTCGCGACTCGTCGCGGCGCCGGGAAAACCTTCCCCTGCCTCTTTGCCTTCGCGCTCTTTATCTCGGTCAATTCGCTGCATCCGTCTGCCGTGACCGTGCGTGTTCGTCGAGGACGACTCCACGTGCCGCCTCTCGATGTGCCGGACCAGGCCTTCCTGCTCCGCGAACGCACAACCGCAGTCGATCCAGTGGCATTGGTAAGCCGACACGAGCAAGTTCTCTTCCACTGGTTTCGTACAATCTACAACATGAGATGTACGCGCAAATGTAAATACAACTGCATCTGACATTATACTCGTACGGAATGCCACTTGATATTGGAAATGTATGTGTTTGAGTTTATTGAGAAATATTTGAAGTATATTAGGTTATTATTTTGTAATCCTAAAAGTATTGAAAGTATAAGTAGGCGGATTTTATTTTAATACCAAAGATTTTTTTTATTCGATAAGACACCCGGGGAAATTCTCTGACGAATTAAATAGAAGAATAAATTCCTCTTTGGAATAAACGAAGAGACAGTATGCTGCGTACTTACCGTACGACTTATCACTCTTCTCGTTTCCCGCGACTTTTGACCCGGCGACCCGCTGATTGCCAAACAGCAGACCCTCGTTCCGCGGCAATATCACTTGATTGCCGAAACTGTCTGTTGCGCCGACGACATCGCCGGCAAAATTGATCGTCGACAGCGCGGACGGCTGTTGCTGCGAAGAAACGAGGTGCCCGACTGCGTAATACGGCGGGTCGAAGTTCTGGAATGATTCTTGATGATCGTCGCCCGTCAGACAGGTCGTTGACGACGCCGACGACGACGACGGCGAGTCCACGGCGTTCAACAAAGACGTCGGATCGCCTCTAATTAGACTCAGGTCAAACTCATCGCCAACGGAAGACATCTGCACGGAGGAAGAACAATAATTTTGAGCGGCGATATCGTTTTGCATGCTCATCAGCAACGACACCACGTCCTCCTGGCAATCCTCTTGATAATCCTGATGACCACTATGCGATTCCGTTCCGTATTCCGGATAAATCGCGTTGCAGAAGGTGCGCGAAAAAGAGAAGGCCGAGCCCATTGATGGTAACTTTTGACAGTCCGATTTATCCTCGCCATGACCCGTCGTCGTTAGTGCGCCGCTCCAAGTTGGCGTAGTTGCTTCGCTGCAGGTGCTTCCAGGTGATCCACCCGCGGTATTAGGATACTGAAAGACAATGGGCACCTGGTCCCAATCGAGATAGTCTTGCGGATCCAACGGGGAGAAAAGGGTACTGTTGTCCGCTTGCGAGGCCATCCAGCAATGTGATTGTGCGTCGTTAATTTCTATACCGGTCATGGACACTAAGGACGCCATATCGGGAAGCGAACTGTCGTCGATGAAGTCGTCCTGGTCCAGGCCGGATATGGGACGTCGCGCGTCGTCCTCCTCGCTCCTCTCGCCGTGATAATCTTCGAGGTGCATCTTCTCCTCCTCCTCCTCCTTCTTCTTTGTTGTCGTCGGTCCGGGCTCGACGCGGCCGGCAGCCTGCCGTCAATCATAGCAATACATATATTTAATTGCAGTAAACCGATTAAATTGCAAAACTATAGTGAGGATTTTGTAACGTAACACACGCACGACGGATTAGGAAAGCCAGTGCGAAGCGCGCTGTGCTCTTTGCTCTATCATATTGGGAGCTCTCGTTAGACGTGAGATAACGGAACCCAGCAAAGACATCGGCAGATAACGATAATGATGATACGAATGAGAGCTTGCGATGATTATGCAATTATGTATTTGTTAATGAGCATGAAGTCACGAGTGTCATTTCCTTATTATTTTTTTGGCACTCTCTTCTTATGGAAAATCTTTTTATACCTAATCAAAGGTTCATTTGCTACCGCGAAGCAGACGAACGTAAGTGATCACGTGACGGTTTCCACGCGCCACGACTTAAATTTTAACTTGATAACTAATCATGCGCGTGCATTGATATAATCTTTGATCAAAATATATGTAATTTAGAATTAAAAATGAGAAATAAATTGTAGCAAAAAAAATGCACGTTGATTAAACCAATAAGGTAATTTTTTTAATTGGGTGACGCAAATGATTAATCTATTGAATATATACAAGCACGGAGATATGGGGCTCAAAAAAATAAAATGAAAATCAATTCTGTATAAAAACAAGTAAAAGCTATTTTGGCTAGATCTACAGGCGAATTCTATAAAGATAAAACCGTGAGTACTTACGTACAATTTACTGTATATCAAATATTTATATAAAGAAAAGTCACTGCTATCATCAGATTAACGCCTATAATATTATTATAAAAACACTTCCGATCTTTAAGCAAAACCAAAAGGAGTGATTACTCAACTGCAATTGTTTTTTGGTCAATTGCACGAGTTAAAATAATATCTTTCCTGTCTTTCGAAATTGCAATTTTTATAAAGTTAACTTTTAGTAATCCTAATCCTAAATTCGATTTAATCACCAGGAGAAAATGAGGTGCAGACACAGAGCACAATACAAAATCTTTGGTTTTTCTTTCATCAGAAAACGTAAAATATAATCGTTCTAAAAACGCTAGACTTCTCTCATAAGTAGCGTTTTAATCCAATGTTCTGTTAAATTATTGTGACCACAAAGAAATCTCCAATTGTGTGATAGCCTCACTTTCTTCTAGGAATCGATGATAGTAAAATTGTAGAATATAACGTCAAAGAGAAGCAGCTTACTTTGATATCAACGTATCAACATGTACACGCCGATCACGGACACGCTTATCGCGTCGGTCTTTTCCGCTCCTTCTCTCTCGTGGTACGCATGCGACAAACAATTAATCGCGAAAAACAACGTAAACACCGAACGAATGAAAATAACACTACTCTTCCCGTAACTGATAAGGGGGTTCACGCTTTCACACTATTCGTTAACGCGTCTCGTCGAAGACTATCAGTCGCGCGACGACCGCTTTCTTCCGCCAAGGAGTCTCGAGCCGAGAGGACCAAGATTTTTCCCCTCCTCCGCAACGAAGCCCTTCGAAATTGCTCCTCTCCTTGGAAAGCGGACGGAGGGAATATTATAAAAAAACGCGCAAGGGTACATGAGAAGGCGCGAGAGGGAATATCGCGCCGCCCACTCGCGTGGCTGCATCGCGCCAAGTCGTCTCCCCCAAGTCCCCCCTGCTTGCCTACCGCGGCTGCACTTGTCGCTGCTGACACCGGGGGTCCTGCGGTCCCTTCGAGTCCCGGGGGTGGCGGGCGCAATTGAACATCTGTTGGCGCGCGTTCGATGCCCCGCGCGGGAGCATTTTTCCTTTGGAGCAATTTCCAAACCTCCTTCAAGTCAGAATCGTCACGTTGTACGAACCGGTCATTCATGATTTGGCCAATTATATTCAGTGATACCTACGCATGATTTCGCGGATAAAACGATATATCAACATAAAAACTGTATATTAATATAGAAAACAAAATAATAAAAAAAATCCAAAGAGAATCACGTTCCTTATAATTATGTTGATATTTAATTCGATTTTAGCCCGAGAAATATTATATTAAAAAATATTCAAAACTACTTGTAGTGTTATTTATTTAATAAAGTCAATACGCAGCGTAAACATTGTACAAATGAGAAAGACGAAAGATGCATGGGAAAGAGAAAGGATGAAAGAGAAAGAAGGAAAGAACTCAAGACGATCTTTCGTCGCTCAAACCCTAAGAATCGGGTACAGGGCAAAAAAATGTAAAACCAGCTGCCACACACGCGTCACTTATTAACAACAGCTTCTATGCGCGCACCACATGAGGACACAAGTCATTCACTCCTTGTTCTCCTATTACAAGCTACCGTTATTGCACGGATCTTCTCACCTCGTTTCGTCATAATACTCCCAAAAGCGCATTATTTTCACGAAAAGAAAAATGTATCCACTGGATATCTTTAAAATTATATTGCTGCTGCGTGGAACAAGATACCTTTCCATATTACAATTCGATTTCTTACCTATCAATCCTCTCCACTGGATATTATAGCACAATCTTTTTTCATTTTAGTTACTTTAAAAATTGTCAGGAGTCATATTCACCATTTTAATGATATGCAGGACGATAACCTTTCAACATAATTATGATCAGTATCTCTCTCTCTCTCTCTCTCTAGGGTTACCTATAAATATATATATATATACATATATACTCCAAATTAAATAATCTTGAAACGACAAAGATGCAGATTTTTATATAACCGGATATAAAATGTTTTTAAGTAAATCACGCTGACGTGCTGATATGTTAGATTATTTCGTATTTTTCCATTTTCTCCATGTGTAAAATAATACACATAAAATGTAGTTGTATACATAATAGTGTACAATAATATACAATATGTGTACACGACTCGCTCTCGCTCGCGCTTCCCTTACGCGGAAAATTACGCGCGCGCACATACACGAGTATGCATACGCCTTGGTGCATCTTGCATGAGCGAGCTGTACGTCATATTACGGGTAGATAAGTGATAGAGTGGCACATGTGGTCTGCCAGCCCTCTATGCTTACATTATATACATACTATGCCCGCTCACGATCCTGCTTTTTTACCCAGGCACCTGTCAACTTCGCTCGTACCATAGTCGCCGCATGTGTGTACGCGCGGCCCGACCGCCCTTAAAATAAATATACTGTAAAAAGGACACCGATCATATTCTCTCTCCATACGGATGCAATAACAGCAAAACGTATAAAAAACCATTTCGAACGCGTTTAATCGCGTCTCGCACAAAAAACGATTAACCGCCCCTCCCACATACATATGATCTTTTTCGTAAAGCGATTATATCCCAATAATTATCCCAACAAATTAATAATTTTATACGAATACTCATGTATATAATTTTAAAATCTTCTTATTGTTTTGATCTTTGATACTAATATAATGTACTATGACATTATTCCTATATTTGTACTTGTAAAACGGAAGAAAATCAAATAAATAAAAAAATCTTAAAGTTGTTAGATATCTGTAGAGATCAAAATAATATTCTAATCTCGGGAAAGCATATTGTGTATGTTATAAAGTTTTAATTAAAACATATGTGTCTGAAGAAAAAAAACGAGAAAAGAGAAAATGAAAATGCCCGATTATCTATAGTCATATTTGTAGACTGTTCAACAAACGTTAACTTTTAAGTATTCGCGTGATAGAGAGTTATACAGATATATGTTAATAGCAATTATCTATCACAGATTTTTAAAGTTTAAATTTTAACAAATGTGAAAGTATCATTTCCCATTTTCCTTTCTAGAAAAAGAAAGTATTTACAAACGATAAATTGCTTAGATCAAATTGATCTGACAAGAGTACTAAAAACTTAAATGTTCACATCCACATGTACAGAACTGTGATATCGTAAAACGGGTGATACATAGAGCATTGAAAATAGCATAGACCGCAACACGTACATACATACGTGTCGGCAAACGTTTAGCGTTCGGTCAAGCGATGTAAAAATAGAAAGACGCACGCTCTGCATGTGACTTCTTATAATTAGGTACCAAACCGAGAGGATACGTTGTGTTTTTTATGTTTCATACGTTACAAACATAGTCCATTAGAGAGAATCCAATGGCGGACCACCCATTCGTTTTTTTGTCTACAGTAACGGGTATAAACTACTTCGAAACGAGAATTACATAAGCTTTGTCCATATATATGTGTATATATATATGTATATATATATGTATGTATATATATATGTATATATATATGTATATATGTATATGTGTGTGTGTGTGTGTGTGTGTGTGTATTCGTCGCGTCTGTGTGGTTCTCTCTCCGGCCGACTGTGGTGAATTTTTGTACCGCCGCCGCTCTCTCGGCGAATATTTAATCGCTCTGTCTTATTCATTTTTAGTGCGTCGTACACGGGCATATATGTATATATATATGTACATATAGGCACGTACACGCACGCACACACATATGTAAAAAAAAGTTTACAATAATATGATTATTTGGCACGGTTAATTATTGAAAATGTTCTTCTTTTTACATTTATCAAAAAAAAATTTTTTTTTTTTATTATACATTATTATTTACGATTATTTACGAACTTGAAAAATCGAAAAATCTTAAAAAGTTTATTATTATCATCTCATCCATATTATAGAAATAACAATTTAATATTGTCTGTAACCACAAACTTTATACGATTCATTTGTTATTTCAGATTGAGACAATAGCGTAAAATGTGTGGTAACATCAACTTTAGATTCATTTTCGACAATCGGAAAATGTTGCACGCGTCCACTACTCCAAGCTATTGTTAAACAAAGCCATGATGAATGTTTTTGATAAAAGTTAATACAGTTTGGTACTTCACCGGGAAATCCTTTGATGAGACAGCTGGGCTGCACTTCCACTATTCGTGATAAATTACTTAGGCTCGTTTTAACTAGAGCAATAACTGGACTATCCTATTTTCCAGAGAAAAAAAACAAATGGTAACAAGAA
Source organism: Formica exsecta (assembly GCF_003651465.1). NCBI lineage: Eukaryota > Metazoa > Arthropoda > Insecta > Hymenoptera > Formicidae > Formica > Formica exsecta. Next base: position 1,368,498 of record NW_021849211.1, read on the forward strand.
AACAATTAGCACCAAGCATTTCATCATTTAACTTTCATAACATCACATCTGTTCGTTTTAGTTGCACTTCTTGTGTTCTATTTATTTATTTTATTTTTTTTATTTATTTTGTCTTATCTGTTTTATCTTTTTCTTTTTAAAACCTACATGTACATTTATTTTATACACAAAAAATGCAAGTAAACCAAACAGATCTATTTAATCATATTGTTACAGACCTGGAAAAGAATAGCGAGATATTTTCCTGTTGAATCCCATTCCATAGAAACTATTCTGCCTCCCACTGTGATATAATCATCATCATCCCATGAAAAATTTACTTTCGTTAAATCGATTAGACGCATAGCTATCTTTACATCATTATTAGTTGCTTTCTTAACATCAAATATATTATCTTGCAATGGCAATGAGAATATCGTAGCAGGATCTTCAGTAGTAGCAAATAGTAATGTTAAATTGGGACCAAAGCATGCAGTTGCTACACGACCATGAGGAACTGTCCACCTTTCTGCATGCCATGGCGTTGGAACGCCAGTATTCCAAACTCTAAAATTAAATATCAATTTTTTTAATCACATACATAATTATTTGAATATTGAGCAACTCATTATATATATATAGAAAGAAAATAAATATAAATAAAAAAAGACCCATTACCTAAAAACATTTCTACATGAAGCAGACAATAAACGTGAGCCACAAGATGACCAGTGTATAAAGCATATGCCACCTCCACCAACACGTTTCAAAGGAACTCCATCTTCCTTCGAAACATCCCAAATTATTATGTTTAAATCTGTTGGTGAGCAAGATGCCAATAAGCCACCCTAGAAAAAGAAATTTTATATTATTATCAAATTATAATTCTTACAATATTGCTATATAAATATCAACAAAAATAAAATGAATAAAGTTTACTTGTGAATGCCATATAACACTTGTAACAGGTACATGATTTCTTTGCTTTAAAAGTATCGCATGACTAAGTAAATTACTGGCTGCTCCCAGCTCTATCGTCCAAATTAATACTCCAGAATAACATGCAGCTGCTAATTCACGACTGGCGTATGGTCTCCAACTTAAGCAGCAAACTGACTTTTGTGCACTATGTCTCAATACTGGCACACCTGGTATGCCTTGTGAATAAATACGAATTCGGTTGTCCCTTGTAGCCACAGCTAAACGAGCACAATGCGGATGCCAAGACAGACACCTAATCTATCATAAACATTGCACAAATATTTTAATACTCAAATTTATCTATATATTTCTAATCAATTCCTAATTGATTCATCTTACTAGTGATGTATTCCAATCCCGTGTAGCAACAATATCGGCAACAGACCCAGTTCCTGATGTTGGTAACACATCTCTCTGATATATTCCTCTTTCCATCAAATCCAACATCCAATTCAGTCTGGAATTGTTATATATTTTTCACATCAAAATGAAGATATGAAATCTTCCAAGAAGGCAAGCAATATATAACAAAATATTATACCCATACCTTGTTGCCATCCAATGCACAAAATTTGTAATCTGCTCCGGATTTGCAGCTGCAGCGAAACGAATGGCTTCGGACAATCCTTTCTCTCTCCATACATTGGCAAGTTTTTTGAAGACGCTATCGTGAATGGGCAGAAATAATTCTCCAGCGCTAACCGCGCGCGCAGAGTCGCGGGTGGCCAGAATCTCCTGCGTGATGGAAACCTCAGGATACCCACGCAAGTACTTTGAGAAAGGTTGCATCTCATCATGCATCTTGTCGTAGGTGCAATAATGCACGGTGTCGTCAATTAAACCGACGGCTGCCGTATTGTCCAAAACAGGACACTCGAAATCGTGAAGTGACAATATTTTTAGCATTTTTGCTTCTCTTTTTATCAGGCGTTGCAACGACTTAACCTGTACATTTAACCCATACACGTCGTGTCACTCACAATATCCCGTCCTGAATAAATAAAAAACGTGTTTTTCAACAAACTACAAAAACAATTAAGGCAGTTTATCTTTGCATATTCCTAAATAAAGCTAGTTTTCCAACTTATTTAATTTTTGCATATATATGTACAGTATAATACAAATAACATCAATAGAAGTTCAACTGATACAAAAACACATGCATACGATACGATGACACTCACTCTCTCTCTCTCTCTTTCTCTCTCTCGCTTTTTTTTAAATCTAATATATTCTATTGTTAATATTTTATTGTTATATACAATTTATTGTAATATACATTTATTGTAATATACATTTTATCATTAATGTAATAAAAACATTTACATTGTAGCGTAACAAAAAAAAAAAAAAAATTAATTTTTATTATACTAAAATCAATTTCGTCTATTATTTTATTCATTTTTATAATCTATCTCTAATTGACAAAATAAATCCTACATTACACATTTATACAATACTAAAGGTAAGAAGCGGAAAATAAACATAAAATTATCATATATTATAAAAAGACGTTATATAAAACTATAAATACAAATTTATCATCTTTCGTAATGTACGAATTTAAATTGCGTAATGCAAAACTTGAAATCTGAATTAGATAAACTTGCATCTTATATACATACGCGCGTAACATTATAATTTTATCAATGATTTCAAAATACGCGATAAATACTTTGTCACGTACGTGCAAATACCTTTTATCAGCTACCGAGGAAAATGGCGCGAAACTTGTTGTACTCGGTTGCTCATGGCAACCGGTTGCTAGGCAACGATCTATAACACGGTGACGTATGTGCGCGTGCGCGCGGCGTTTCGGGAAACCATTCGAATTGCTCTGCCGTGCGAAGTCGCGTCGCGTGGGTCGTTGGTCGCCGCGATTCGCATGACATTTCGTACGAATTCGTTCGCGAAATAATACGGCGCGACTACAATCCGAACGACAATTCACGCTCGTACGAAAATCCTTCGATAAATCGCGAATCGGAACAGCCGGGTAGTGCGACGGCGCCCGCGCGTAGAGACACGCTTCATCTACACTTGCTACACTTATTTACCCTCATCTCTCTCTTTCCCGCGTCACGAACGTACGCTTGTTTCACTCCGATTGCGGAAGATGTAAGAAATACAGACGAAAAGTGCAATTCATCAGCGTAGCGACGACAGCGAGAAGAAGGGGACGTGATAAAAAGGAAAGAGCGAGAGAGAGAGAGAGAGAGTATGTATGTGTGTGTGTGTTCGTACGAGAGACGAGTGCGCGGAACGAGATGGGTGGTGGGTGGTGGACATGGATATCGTTGGGAGGGGCGAGGTGGGGTCCGCAGTGTGCGGTCGTCGTTCGAGCAGGGTGGATTACGTATCAGAGTCCGTTCGTCGCGTTCGCGAATCGAGGGCTTGTGCCTTTTCACGAGAGGAGCTTACCGTGTCACTTATATACGCGCGAACGAACGAGCGTGAAATCGCGAGAAAATCGTGAGAGCCTTATTCCGATCGAGACGATCGACGACGACGACGACGACGATTATTCCGGCGTGGAATCGCACGGCTGTTGCGATGCTACCGTGGGACGAACGATCGACGACGACGACGACGACGACGACGATTATTCCGGCGTGGAATCGCACGGCTGTTGCGATGCTACCGCCGAGGTAGTCCGCGAATCGAGGAGGATCCACCGCACGCGATGACGATCTCGGTCCGTCGCGCGTTCCCGTTCCCGTCTTAGAAGAGGAACGAGGCGGGATCGACAGAGAGCTTTCGAAAGACTGATCTCTCATTGCGGGTGCAGGACGAGGGCGCAGAGGCGGAAGAGAGACGATAGTGGCGCGGGCGACTGCGAGAAATGGGCAAGAAGGGTTCCAAGCGGAAGACCCGATGGAGAACTCTGAGCATCGGTGGTGAGTATTTCTCTGTCTCTATCTCTTTTCCCCCGTCTATCTATCTATCCCTATTGTCTCGCGTAATATTTCCTCGCGAGCGGACAATTTCGTGAGAGACATGAAGTGTGGCCGGTCATCGATCAACGAGTGCGCGAGAGAGATGTCGAAGCGAAGGAGAGGGAGAGAGAGAGAAAGAGGACGTACATTTCGCGTTATCGCGAGGTGCTGGCCTCCTCCTTCTCTCTTCGACCTTCGCGGCATTAAATCTGTCCCTTTTGGCTGTATAGTCGTACGTTTCCTCTACTGAAGATAAAACGAGTCTTCGTATGCCGAGCCTTCGAAGAGAGGAAAGGTAGAGAGATGGCTGAGCGGGGAAATTTTTCCACGATCGTATTACGGTAGTACATGGTTCGTAATGAAAAGATTTACGCGATCGATCGCAGATCAATTTTCACAAAAGGTGCAGTTGAAAGAAACGGAAAATTCCCTGTTTTTCCAACGTATTTCGATTTTCGCGGAACGTCCGAGAGATCTCTTCCTAGGCTGGACGTTCTTGCGAGTCACGACTTTTATCCGCTACTGTAAAAAAAAAAGAATGACGCGGCTCTAGCATAACAAACAAGGACGCGAGAGCGCTGTTTCTAGGACGAAGAACGAGGATTCTATACTACACACAATTCCCGTATGTTCTTTAATCGTAATAATAAGAGTCTGCCCTATTAATCTTTCGCGAATGATATAAGCTTCTTTCGAAAAGCTCGATACGGGACAGAGTTATTTAACGCCATTGAAAACCAAATGTCTATATTTCTAGATAGACAAGGAAGCTTTTATATCTTTTAATCTCTCGCAAAAAGAAACAAAGCTTCTTAAAAATCTAACACGAATTATTCCCATTTATTCTCATTTATTCTTATCGAAGAAGCTGAACTTTTGATTTGCGAGGGCGCTGTTTTTTAGAACGATGAACGAAAACTATATACGTTCCACGTACGTTCCCAAACATAAAAGTAAAGATTTATCTTTCGACCTTTCTTACATAAAAAAGAAAACATTAAATTTTTGCGTTTTATTTACATACATTTATAAGGCTCGATTCTATCAACATCAACTGGCATTAATACGTCAACTATATTATCTATTATTATCCATCTAACTAAAAATAGAAAATTAGTTGAACTATATCGAAAGATAAGAATCAACATGACTGTTCCAATAGAGAGATGTTTTTATCTTCCGAT
>NW_021849211.1:1373618-1395070 GCF_003651465.1 Formica exsecta
CTTGCGCGAAAAGCCAGAGGTTTACGGAAAACTCCGACGAGATATTCGAGTCATTTATCGTTCTCGGAAGTCAAATTTGTCCAATTTGCGAAAATGCTGTTCTCCAGCGCGTCCAAGATAGTAATCATAACAATATATGTCTTCCATCTCCTGCGCGAAAAGCCAGAGCTTTTCAGGAAACTCGACGCGAGAGACACTCATTGTCAGATTTTTATCATGATCGAAAGTTATATTTTTTATTTCACGAGAGAAAAGTCTTGAATGTGAAATGACGCTTTATATAATTAATCGTAACGTATCTCTATCTTACAATCTTGCGCGAGAAGCCCGAGCTCTTCTCATCGAATTTCATACGTTTATTGTTACCGATAATCCGAGTTCACGCGAGTGCTCTTCCGCTTGTAAATTCTCGCCTTCGAGTCCGACTCGCGCCGCATCGATCCGCGACCACCCTACCTGACACTTTTCTCCTCCGTAACGTTACCGTACGTACCTATTTACCCGCTTACGTTAGACATACCGCGCGTAAAATCGCGCTTTACATCGCTGCGACCTTCCCTCGTTGCTTGGCTCTCTCCTAGCACGTTTCTTTCCTCGCGAGAGCTTGAACGGTGTTTATTACTTGCGGCTTATCCTTGATCGAAGTACGACAGCGACTTCGATTTTCCGTTCTATTAATCTTCTACTTAAAAAAAAAAAAACGGGAAATTTAAAATATCTTTTGTATACTTTATCTCGATAAGCACACATTTTTTTTATAGTTTTTCATACTATATGCGTGTCTAATTTATTCATAGCCTTATGCAATATGGCAATGAATAATTAACAGAGACATAATACCAACAAATATTTAAAAATGAATACATCGAAATTTACGTATACGGTGTCTGTCACGAAAGTCTATATACATTTTATAAATTTGTTATTCTCACACGTTCTGAGAGGTAGAGGTTTGTCATTTTTTTCAATTTTACTTTAGAGGAATGTGCTGTGCACGTGAATGGATTCAAGGATATTCCGCGTCTATATGTAAACATAACAGTTCTATAACAGCATTTATTTTGTGTTTACTTTGATTTTTTGTACATCATATTAGATAAGATATATGGATCTTTATATGTGACTGACTGTGTGCGTATCAACTACGTAAAGATTAAGAGTAACAATGAAACAAACTCGTACATGTTTTTTATATCAATAAAAATTATTTTCGACGTAACATGTGTATAGATTATAACACGGATATCATAATTATAATATGTATAATGAGAAAACACTGCGAGTTTAGTGTATTAATAAATCTACTATATGCTATTAATATTTTATGTCTCATATTGAAAAATAATACTTTTTTTCTGAAAGATGCTCTATGTTTCATATATACAAGTTTTGGTATATATTTTTAGAATAAATTATTGTTAGAATATCAGATTTATATTCTAGCCATTTTTATTTTCTGAAACAAGAAACTTGTGTAATATATGTATTATATTGCCTTTAGCTTTAATAAATTTATACACGATAATAAAAGCACTTTTTTTAAAGAACATTCTATATAGCTATAACTTGTAAACACAAATTTCTTCCAATTTATATTCTAAAATTTATATATAGGAAAATGAATTTTTTAATTGTATATAAGAGATAGGAATTAAACACTTTGCCTTATATCATGTTGCGATGAACATTAATTTACCGCAATATATTTTAAGAGAAGATAAATGATTCACTGTCATATTCAAAATTAACTAAGTGTGTCATAAATATACTCTCTACGTCTCTACGGAAGTATTCGCAAAAACCAACCCATATTTCGGAATAAATGTTTAAACGTAAATATATACATCCACACATTCTATTTTGCAGCAAATTACATAATGTTGACATAAAAGATATTGCGGTGAGAAATAAATATCTCGTGTCGTACGTATTCGTGTGTTGCGAATATATTCAGAATTTAATTTATTTCGCAAATTTAATGAAATATTGTTGCACACAATGCAACAATATTAACAGGAAATAATATCAAAATAAATATTTATTGAAAAAATATAATTCAGAAAATTTCTGAAATTTTTGTCATCACTTCATACAATAACAAAATATCTTCAACAAGAAAAAGAAATAAAAGAAGAATAAAGAAACTAGAGGCTAAATTTGAAAAGGATTTGTAACGTTCCTCTTTTTCTCTATAATCTAACAATACTTTTTCCATTATGCTTATTTTCTAACTGGAACGGTTGTAGTAGTCTTTTTCAATTAAAAAAGATTAGAGAGTAATATCAAAGATATACATATATATAATGTTATGTCTTCTCTTGATCGCATATTTATTTCCATCTCACTATCTTAGTTTTTTAAACATGAGAAGACTTTTTCAAAACATAAATCATTTTCTATCTCTCTTTTTTCTACATATATCTTTATAATGGATGACTCCATCGTTGCACACCGTCATCTATATCCACCCAGTGTCCCGATAACTTGGATGTAAACTGACAAGAGTTATACAATGAGCATTTTCTTTATCTTATGCCTTTTTATAACGATATCTTGTATCAAGTTTTTGCGATCTCCTTTATCATCAATGTTTATTGTGAACAAGAATTAAATTGGGCACAATAATATTTAAAGCAATTATAATAAATTTAATAGAACCAATAATAAATTTATGCGGTTATTGAAGAAAAGATAAGCCAACATTTTTACATAGAAATCAGAATATTAATTATTTTATTTACAAAAATATTATAATTGAAAAATGCATAATAATTTATTTAAAAACCAAATGAAATTTTATTAGTAATAATTTTAGCCTTGTTTTATCGACAAAAATATTATCATATGAAAGGAAGTTTGCGTATATTATTCAGTTAGGTATAAATATTATTCGCAATTCTAAATTTATTTTAATATATTTGATATATTTTATTCTTTTATATTTATCTGTGCATTAGTCTCCTAATAATTAATATCCTAATTATATTTCTATATTTTTAATTCATAATTATTTTTGGAGATTTCTATTTATGTTTTTATCCAATTATGAAGAATAAGATAAGAAAGAAAATGCTCAGATTCAAATACTTGTCCATCAACAGAATTATCGAATCATTAAGTATTATTAATTTCATGATTATTATCCGCGACATATTATTATTGCAAAAAAAAATTTTCTCGAATCGAACGCACATCAATGATGACCAATACAAACATATTTGAGCACACTAGGTCAGAGCAATAATGTGCTACACATCTCGTCATCATGTAGGAGCAATTGCCAAATGCTGTGTTTCATAACGCCGGGAAGGAGATAACTATATATACACATGTTATGTAGTAATTATAGTGAATAATCCAAAGCAGTGATGTTCAAACCGCGGGCATCGTCGATTGCTTTAACATTTTGCGGCTTCATGGTAATGGCCTTTATTACTGTAAGAGAAATTAAACGTAAATTTTATATTGACGTTTCCAATTACATAAGGATACATTCAGTGTGACCGCAATTCCATAAAAAAATTAAGCATAAAATCTAATTATTATTATTGCACAATGTAACACAATGTTTATCAAAAGGAGGATTGCATTGCATCATTCTTGCATATTCTAAGTTACACATATCTACAATTAAACAGTTTCTGTTATTTATGAATAAATTAATGCTGTTTTATGTTCCAGAATTTATCTCTAAATATTATCTACAAATTAATTATTTTTGAAAAAAAAAAATTGTTTAAGGAAATATAATACATTAAAATATGCACAAGTGAATGAAAAAATAAAACTATATTAGAAAGATTTATTTCTATATTTAATTATATAAAAGAGCAAAAATCAAGAATTAACTATTTTTTTATAATTAGTAGTAGCTTCTGGTTTCTCGCTCCAAGCGCTTAAAATTCGGGTTTTATCAGTACAATAATCTTATTCGAGTTGCTATCGTGATTAGATTAAACTATGTATGATATTGAAATTTTAAATCGGGACAAACATTTTTTATAAAAATAATAGAATAATATAGAATAAAATATAAAATATATCTCTCTCTTTCTCTTATAAAATAATATCAAATATATTTTGTTATATAAACAAGAAAATTTGAAAAATATAATTAAAGTTGTTTATAGTAATTATCGTACCTATATAATTGTGGATATTATGTTTTACAAATTAAACATAATAAAAAAAATGTGCGCGACTTGATTACTATTAATAGCTATTTTCTTTCAAATAAAAAAAAAATCTAAGAATTCTTGTAATTGTAAGCCGGGGCGCTTCCAAGAAGTGTTAATAATAACTAAAACGAAAGTTCTATACTATTACTAGACAAAGAAACAAGTACAGTGATCTCAAGATCTGGAAGATTGCCAATTTATTGTATGAATATTTAATAGATCTTTATGTATATGTGTGTGTGTGACTTAACAACAGAATACAGTTCTCAAGTAAATTATTCTATTGCTTGCAGTTTATTTAAATAGAAGCAGTATATTTACATTCTCTTATTAAAACGTTGTTTTAATTTTATTTGACATATACAAATTGTGGAAAACTTTTTATGTGAGTGCTTGGAGTTTATTTCCTTCACAAAGCGTAGTATATTTTGCTTGAAAGAATTTTTGGGGGCTCGAAAAAATTAACGATGCTTATTATGATAATGATTATTATGTCGTCATTGCAATAAATGGAGGTGGCTAGTTTGTTTCGATGATCTTGTCTAATGATTTAGCGGCTTATGCATTTCCATGATCTTTAAACACTTTACAGAATACGAAGAGCGAGAAGTAACGTAACGTAATAATTTTAGCGAACTATCATTTCCGAAATGAATCATCTTTTGTCATCATTCTTCTTTAAAACTATAAATATGTAAGCATTATTGATATAAGCTAAAATAAAATTTTTTTACATTGTCGGATTACGTATAATATAAAACAAATTATATAATCTTCCGTTTCTATAAATAATAGACTTTCCTAACAGAATTTTATTTTTGTATAATAAAATATCTATTGCAAAAATTAACCATAAAATTAAAACTATTATACATGTTAAAATGTTATATAATATTAAAATATTTGTATCTATTTGCAATGATAACTTTATTGTACGTCTATTTTTATTATTTATGTACGTTTAAACTTATCGCATTTTATTGTTGCTGGTTGATTTAAAACTTTCAATTTTATGTATCTTTCAATAATATCTAGTAAATTCTAAATTTGTCGCACTTTCAATGATCATTTGACTTGTTAAAAACAATAACGACTGAGAATAACCGCGCTTCATAAAAGTTCGTATTATAAAGATGAGATAAAAGACTTCGCGAGAATCGCATTGCGAGGTTCTATGGTCGAGAGAGGGAAACTCCCGTTCAACTCGATACCAGAGCAAATCAATAGTTAGGCGTCGTGTCTCTTGATCGTCGTTGTACTGTGTATAGGAAATGAAATACCTCGTCGGGCTAATGTCCTTGGATGAAATACAAAACAAATCTCACCCAGAGTCATCATTACTGCCGTTTCATTCTTCTCTTTCCGCCATTTCCTCGAGAAATCTCGCAGTTTGTATTTTCTGATGGATGGAATTTCTAAATTCAGGCATTTATGATAAAATTAGTTGTGTCATAAATAAAGGGTAAAAACAGAAAGTGTTTAGCTCGATATTTTATTCAGAAATATCCGGTGACATTTTTCACATCGATATTTAGCTAATAAATAATAAGAAAAAGGGATATTTAATCCTAATTAAAAATATTTAAATTTTTCAAACAAATGCCGGCATTTTATTCATATCTCTTGTGGAAATAAAAAAAAAATCTTTTTCTTTTAATAAATTAGTAATATGAGCATATTGAGTTTACGATATTTTATTCAGCATATTGAGTATATGAGATACTTCCTAGTCGATATTATATTCTCCTCGACTTTTATCGCAATTTCTAGTTAATATGAAAGATAAAATGCTGACATGAAAAATACTCTCGTTACAGCAATTAAAATATTCGATGCTATGTGTTAATATATTTTTAACTATTTAGTAAAAATATCGATCTTTCGAAAGTTTTGGGAGGGATTTTTTTTATTAACAAAATGCCCGGCTAAAATTTCTATGCGTAAGCATGTAATCTTAAGAAACTCTCTTTCCTTGTCGGTGAATCGATTCTGTCGGATCTTAAATTTCTTATATGCCGGCGGACATCATGGCAGCGCAGACTGCTATAGTACCATAAGTGATCGACTCTTACTACTGCGAATATATATGCTACATTTCTCTATGCGCGCGTCTCTTGCTGGTCTGAGTTTGCTGAGAAAGTGAGATTATCTTCTTGTTCTTGCAATGCAAATATATTCGCGTATAAATCTTCATTGTTTTTTTTCCGTGCGCGAGTCTAATATTTGATAATACACATTTATGATCACGAATTTTCAAGTAATAAATAAGCTTTCGAAATCTTTTCGATAAATTTCTGTAAAATTTATTGTTACGTTTTTAAATCACTCTCTTTGATATCTATAATAAAAATTAATTATTTATATATAATTTGTATATACAATATTAATGCAAAAATAAAAAAAATGGATAAATTACATTAAAGTTACTAAATTGGCATGAGGGAGAGAGAGAGAGAGAGACAGACAGAATGTATTACTTGATTACCTAATCTATTGATAAAATGGGATTATTTTTTCTCACATTTGCAACGCGAATACATCTACATAAATCGTAATGAATTTTTACTACATATATATGTCAACTAAATTCTATTTCCAATAAATAATGAAAATTTATCGAAGAAGCAAAATTTAATCTCTTGCATCTATATGTTTTAATATTTAAATATGTCTTATAAATATAAAAAAATCTTTTTAAAATATAATTATACAAAACGTTTTATTTTATATAATCTTATAACTTTTTTAACTTATTATTATATTTAATTGCTTCATTAATATCATTTATATATTAATATTTGTTTTAATACTATTGTATTGAAAACATATTTCAAATTATAATTATATTGCATCTTTGCTCTCTCTTCGCATTTTCGAGTAAACTTATGTATATATTTCCTATTTAAGCGTAATATAAAGAAAAGTATTTTAATATATCTAAACAGTTACTCTTTAACATCGGCAGTACTACGAACGTGAACTTTTAACACGACAGATTCGATGCGGTGAAAAGCTAAGTATAACATTGACAAAACAGAAAGAACGAAGTAGAATATGCATGGGCATACACGCACGCACGCACGTGTGTCCCTGGATAGAAGCTGCATCGCGTGATCTGTTACGTAAAGCTTCTACAGCACATTTTCCACCGAACGTCGAACCTAATATGAATAGTCTATTTTAGAAGAGACATGAGACACAAATTACGAAACACAATGTATTTAGATAAGAGATACTAGAATATATTAATATATTTGTTTAAATTTATAAAACACGAATTTGGGATAATTAGAAAATTGTAATTATAGAATCGAAATTTTGTATTAATAGAAAGATATCAAACATATTTTTATTAACAAATGAACAAGTTTTATTTTTCTTTGTTGATCAAATTATGTCTTTTTTTTCTGTATGTATATGTATAGTAAAATATTTTACAAATTTATAAGAAAATATATCTCTCTTTTAATTCTTTCTACAGAAAGATAATTTTCAAAATTTAAGTATTTCTCTTATTTATCAAAAAATTTATTTATTTTTATTTATTATTGTAAGAACTATATAGAAAAGATACGAATTTTGAATTTCATTTATTTATTTTAATATATTATTAGCGAAAAATATTAATTAATGAAAATCAATAAAAGAATAGAATGTAGAAATTAAAGGGAATTATACATACACAGATCATAGTACAGATGATATTCACACTAATTTAAAAAATGTTAGAAATAATTACTTTTTGCTAATAAGAAGAATGCGTCACCTCCAATAATTACAGTAATAATAATATAATTAGTTCATTTAGAGTAATGACTTTATCTAGAAGATGTTAATTGACGCAAGTGCTTTGAACGATAAGAATATTTATTGTACTTCATATTAATAAAGTAAACGTATTTTATCAGTTTGAATGTTGCAAATATAATTATCGTCATTATTACGTAAATAATATATAACTTTACCAATTACACTTTATTAAAATATATCCTTGAATAAGGTTAAAACATTCTGTCATATGCTAGAGATATTATATCCAATTGCAATTAATATTTCTAAAATTTTTCATAACTTCCCGTAATACGATTATGTCTTACTTGATTTATCATGTTTTGAGATCGTTTCGCTCCAATTAAAACACATCCAGAGCCATTAAATCAAGCCATGCGAACAGATAAGAGAGGGAGAGAGAGAAACGATATGTAATTAATCCTATTATATAATTGATCAGTTTAATCAGATGGAAAATGTTTACTCTTTCTGAAATAAAAATATTATCATCGTTGCGTAAAACTCTCTACTTTTTGCTTGCATCAACGTGATATTTCGCAAATACATAGAATTGACGAATCAACTAATAATGAGCAACTGCATATATGAAGGAAAAAAAATAGTGTGTTTTCTTTCTTTTCTTTGTTGCGTGCATTGCATCGGATGCGGGCAAAGTTTCCACACGTAGCACGTGCTGAAGATCGTAGACCTTCCTGACGTTTGTACGGATTACATAACTTCGACTTCGTCGCGCTTACTGGTAATAAAATGCAGCTTTACCCACCTACATCGAGAGCAGAGCTCGTGTTGCGTATGTGTGTGTGTATGTGTGTGTCATCGCACATCACAAATACATACGTATCGATGTATATATGCGCACACGTCGACTACCTAACTGGTAGAAATGCGTGACACGAAGAGCCGCGAGTTCAGGTTATGAATAGCACGTGAGTGACCACGAGGTTCTCGTCACATGCTCGCACCTCGACGAATTTTTTGAGACATTCGACGGATGTCACAAGCAGCGTCCGCATGATTTTGAGTCAACAGCAGCATTTTCGGATCAATCTTACATAATCCGATTTAATCATATTTAAACTTCGAATATTAAATAACGTAATTCTATTGAGGCTTGCATCGTAAGTTTCTAGCGTTTTCCTTTTTCCTTGGATTTTTTGATCACCTTGAGGATTTATACATATAATAATTAAGAATCCCCATTTTATCGCAATTTTATATTGAACGCACAAAGGAAAACAAAGAGAATATTTCTTTCTTATTATATTAATTAGTCTAATAATTTATTTTATTCTTCCGCGAAAATGTACAATCTTCATACTCAACAACTGATGTGAGTCATGATCAAATAAAAAATTAACTTTGTTTAAGAAAGTAGCAAGTTTTTATTGCTTTCTAAAAACATTTATGTGTGCAATAAAACCGTAGATAGAAGCGTAGTAAAAGATATGTATAGGTTGCTTCAGAGATTATCCGCATATAAGTTTAATAAATTAATAAATATTTTAGTTACAATTTTAGTTACAATATTTTAGTTATAATTTGAATGGAAATCTAGAAATAATCATATCTTTTAATATTTTGTTTAACGAATAATCAACTCAACATCAGTTTCTCCTAAAATATATTCAAAATTTCCAGTAAGCGCCATTCTGCGATATATTGACATCCATGACACCTAAGAGCATTCATTGCCAATCTTGTTAAAGTACTAAAAATGTCTGGTGTCTAGAAATGTTAATAATAGATTTGCACCAAGAGAATTGCGCGTGTCACGTTTGCATGCGCCGTATTCCACAGAACACACATTTGGATCTTACGCGCTATTTTTACCTATAGATACTATCCACCACATGTTTGGTTCGTTACGCGGTCGCCTGTTTTACTCTAGAATAGTTATTTTATGGTCCTTTAAGCATCAAACTCGTAACGATATCAGTGATTTAATGCTTCTCATTCTGGCAAACGTTGCTTCTAGTTGTAAGTCTAGCTGTTGGTCTAGCTATTGATCTTGTTCTTTTGTAGATATTTTCTACTATCTCTCTCGTCATGCCTTGAACATCACGCAAGATATTTTCAATAATGTGATATTTTTAAATTTTAAATCAAGTTGAAATTCTTAATCGTACATTTTATATGAGATTAATTGGCAATGTATATTTTGAAAAAAAAAAGAGAATTATTTTGCAGCATTCATTGACTATATTTAAAACATTGTTTTTTAAAATTATATTTTAATATATATATATGATGTTTCTTAGAAGATTAAGTATTTCAGTATTGATAAAGATTATTTCCAAGTATGAAGTTGGCATATGGATTAAATCTGATAAGATATTTGCGTTACATAATACTTTCATTGTTTTGCATACCATTAACGATAAGTATAGTCCGTGTTATGCGACGATTCGTTGGATATCGTACCATGTTATACCAGCTTCTAAATGTGACACTTAATCTGTTACGTACTTATCAAAGATGTATACGTTCTGTATATATCAAAATGTACACAGCTTAATTAAAAAATAATAATATTGACCTTGATGGATTTATGTACAAGAAACGTGCCGGTTTATATAATTCATTGTTTTTTATAATATGTTTCTTCAAAATATTTGTATTAAAAAAAAACGAGCGTATTTTTCATGATAGTTTAGATAGAAATGAGTACACACAATCATCCAATATTATTTATTTATTCATCTACATATAATTGCAAATATATTTGAAATAAAGTTGTTTGAAATAGATTTTAAATATATATATATATATATAGTTATTCTTATAATGTATCTAATTTGAATTTTCAGTAATAAAAACACACATATAGCCCTCGGTTAACTTTGTCAATATTAATGTTTCGTCAATAGACTATATTATTACAGTTAATTTTATAACAGTAAGTAATTTATATTTGTCAAAAATTAATTTCACGATTATTTTATATATCGAAGGATATTTTGAAGGACAAGTATTCCTATATTATTGATCTTGAAGTTTAATTGATAATCAATATCGGTTTACTTTAATATTTAAAAAAAATATTTTTTTTTTAGATATGCTAGATATCAATAGAATCGGATATTAAGAACCTACTAAAACTATAGGAATTTTAATCATTGAAATAAATAGATTATAATAATGATGAAACATGTATATATTTTTGACGTGATATAAATTTATTCCACACTAGAATATAATAGTTCAAAAAAATTTTGGTGAAACTTTTCCATTTTAACTACATATTTCTCATGTTAATTACCTAAAATGAAAAGCGCGGTTTCCTTTAAAAAGTATCATATTTCCTTCACTAATCATTTATATAGCTCTTAAGAAAATGATAAAAAAGCATAATTTGAAACTTTTAACGTGTTTAATAGATATTACCAAAGGTTGTCACAACACATTTTTTGTGGTTGGCTTACCACATGTCTAGAGATGTAAAGATCAAATTACAAGGTATTACAAAAAACATCCTTCTGCGCTATATCTTCTCGAATTTCTTAAAACGATGCAACAGTCGGTATTGACTTTTTATATACATATAATTATTATGTTATTTTTTATATATGTGAATAGCATATAAATAATAATTTTATTTTGCACACACATTAAGTAATAATAAATTCGATAAATCGCTTTTTATTAACGACTGAAGAGAAAGAGAGAGATTTTTTTATCATATTAATGCTGCAGCTGCGTATTTAAATAAATTCGACGACATTTAAGTCTTTTATGAAAGTTATTAAATATTATATATATATACTATATAATATATTGGATTGAACATCGTATATTATTATTAACACAACTTAAGACACAAATTAAGACTTAAACAATAATTAATAGCAGTACTTATCGGATATTATTTATTTAGGACAAAACATACTGTGCGCATAATAAAATAAAATATTTTTGAGATTGCGTATGTTTTTAATAGATCTAAAGACTGAGATACATACAGTAAGTAAGTCGTAAAGTTGGAGACAAAGTCTTATATCAGTTCGAAGAACTTTGTACGTTATGTCTTGCACTTTGAGGTGTGATAACTAGTTAAATAACCAGGTCATATATTATTTCTGCGCGCTGGGCTTAAAAGTATACAGCTGTACATACACTTCTTTTCAGCACACGATATCGAGGCAGCAAAAGATATCGGAAATTATTAGATTAGAGGATTTGTAAGGAACAAATTGCGTAGAGCATCGGTCCTATGTTTTTGACAATGTGCCTAAGTCGTTCTACATATAACACCGACGTTTCAAACTATTATATTTTGACAATTCGTGAGGCATCATTCGTCTAGCATCTCAACCTGCCACGAAGACGAGCAAAGTGCGTTCCTCGTTTCATCATTCACCTCGAAGCCTCGACCGTTCCGTTTACAACTGCTGTCGAAATAACAGACATATGCCTCTTGTAATTTGAGTTTTAGTTTCTTGTACTAAATTCATTATCTCTGTTAACCTGACATTTTCATTACTACACTAGAAATCAAATGCTAGAAATCGTAAAATATCGATTTATGACTGATTTATTGTCCCAATCTCGAATATATTGCTTCTATAAATTAGCAGGAAATTTATATTAAAGATGGGAATGTTGACTTAACATTATGTTAGCACCGCCACTTCCGAAAAACATTTATACCGAATCTATAAGCATAAAATCAATATATCAGAATTAACTGCTCAAAGGTACTGCAAATACATTTTAAAAATATATTTAATTTTTATAAATCTATCAACACAGAATATTATAATTATATAACGATAAAATAATGATGATAAAGTGTACTATCAAAATATCCTAGTTTCGAATTGATTGTTCGCGAAATAAGTTTTTGATTGGGAATGATATATCTTCAGAGCAATTAATAAAGAAACACCAAAATAAAGTAATAATAAATACATAATGACAAAATGAGAAGAACAATTAATTTTCTTTTAATGTACTTTAGTTTTATATAATGAGTCTTCACACATATTTTTATTTTCTTTTTTTACAACAGGCAATAAATGCGTCACTATATCTCAAGAATAAAAAATTCGAGAACATTTTAAATTTCAAAATCGAAAAATTAATTGCATTAATATATTTATTCTTGTAGCGATGTAGGGGTTGGAACGTTTTCGATTATTTGTAAATGTATTTTGATTCAAAAAAGGGAGTTATAAGCGCGAGATCTAAATATCTGGTTGAGAAATTTATGAACGAATAGGAAAAACGAACTAGCTTTTTTCCGAGCAAGAATGTTCTGTAGGTGGTGGGAAGCGGATAATGGTGCAAAATCGTTCACGTTGCACAGTCGCAGACGGTCGTGGAAAATCGAAGCGACGCGCATGATATGATGCACACTGACGACCGCGCAGTGTCGCCGAGGCGACTCTAGAGGATTCGCGGTTTCTCGTCCTGATGAGATCAGTGCGCGATCAGTATGCATTATATTCGTGCGACCGGCGAGGAGACTAAATTGCCGACGATACCGCGAACGATTTCTCAGAGCCCCGGCAGGATTGCCGTGTCCGCGAGGACTCCGTTTCCGGTTTTGACCGTGCCTCCGAAAATTAACCGAAAATACGCGGGCGTGGCGTCTAATATTGATTTCTCTGTTTGTTTTTTCGTCCTTGATAAATGAAAAACTGCCGAAAATTTCAATGATTTTAAAGTGGAAGCTCGTTTTTGGGAAACGCAATCTCCTGCATCGATTTTAAAAGTTTTCCCGAAGAAATCAGTTGATTCTAGCGCTCACTGCCATGTGACTCATAAAATTACGTAATATCTTTCAATCGTGTTCTATAAATACTTTTTGCTTTAATTTCTCTCTGAGTAAATATGAGATATAAAAAGCATCTTAAAAACATATTATTTAAATGAAGTATTTCATCATTACTGAAAATATTTTAAAATTTGAACATCTTGTGGGAAATTTTTTTATTAATATATGAAAGGGTGATGTAATTGATTACATTATGAAATGCATTATCATACAAGTATCTTAACATACTTCGAGCTATTACACAGATATGCTAATGTAAATAAATTTTAATTTAATAATTTTAATATTCTGTCGTATTAAATTTATACGTTCTACTTTGAACGTTGAATCGAAAATTCGTAAAAAAAGTAACCATTGTTCTACGATATAAAGATGCTTCCTGCTATAGATCTATTGACTAATTTCGAAACGATTTTTTTTCCTGACGAAAATGTTGAAGTACCTATGGTTTTCAATATTTTCACTAATTAATGATTGAAGATAAGAAACTTCTAGCAATTTAAATGTTAAAAGAAACAATATATGACAAATTCTTTAGTCAATATTTCAAGATTTTGATAGAATTTTAATTTGAAATTTAATTACAAAAATATATAATGTTAAAAATTAGAAGAATATACACGCACTGACCTTCTTGATATTTTCGCTAAAAAAAAATATTGATTCTATATTGGTCAAAAAAGCTCTAGTTTAAAGAACTGGTAATTTTTGGATATATCGTATATTTAATTGCAATTTAAACAGAATTGTTCTTTACACAAAATTCAGATAACGTTCAATAAAAGAAATAAACAGCGTCTAGGAATTAGATAATCTTTGATGTCGGAATCACATTAAGGTCAATAATTAATTAAATATCACTAATCATCATTCACTATTAATAATAAATTATTACTTATTATTATTCGATAAATGAATCACGTATTGCATTGCTTGATCGACTGCTGATCTGGAGTCAACAATGAGAATGGAATAAGAAACGTAAATCCAGGACATAATCATTCGTTGTATAATCAACACTCATAAGTCATCGCATACCTTGCAAATTATAAGTAACAGATACATAAGACAACAGATACAGTGCAACGAATTGCGATTGCATATATTCCACTGTTACGATATATACTTTTACACATGTTTACTCAAAGATTACATCAGTTAATTGAAAACTATCTTTTTCTTTTTCCGGTTTATTAGAATTACCAGTAATCTACTATATAAAATATTTACAGTATATATACTAATCGGTTGAATATTTATATACATCTATTTTTATTTTTCTTTACCTGTCATATTTATATAATTTTTCATATATTCTGTATTTTTATATTTAATTGTATATATATAGAAAGATAAGTTTTAAAATATTTAATATATAGTATATTAAAGTTTTTTTTTTATTTTACATATAAATATTAAAAATTTATTAATTGTTGAGACCGTTGGAAAATTATTGTTTCCGTTTATTGCAAAGTTTCTTTATACGTAATGCGTGTAAAAATACAAAGTAATACAAAAAGATACAAAATTTTTAACGAACATTATAAATATGAACGACATTATACGACATGCGAATTACATACATTATTCGCGTAACAAAACATTTTTCAAGGAAAAATTATTTTTAACGCCAAAGATGACTTTTCGCAATGTACCGATCTTGTACGCCGCGAATGCACAAATGTTATGATCTCACGTGTTAGCAAGATGCTAATACGCACACACTTATCAGCGTCGTTAATATCGGGTATCGCAGTGCGAATATTTTCTCGAACTCGGGTTAACGAACGACGGATACGCGGGTATCCGGGTACACTCGGTGTGCATATCGGCAGCACCGGCGTGTGCTTGCGCGATCAATGGAATGTACCACCTAGGTACGCCGGACGATACGTAGACATTTTAATGCACCATTCACTCGAAATACAAGAACAGAATCTGGAACAAGAATGCGATGCGCAATATATCTTGTTATTTATACACGTTGGAACGACACTCGATCTAATGTTTTCTGAAAATAATTTGCACTGCGAACGAATAATTCACAGTGAATTGTCTTGTCTTTTTCTTATTCCTTATGTTTCTGCGTGATGCATATTCTATTTCTTACACACATTAACACTAAATAATTAGATTTCTAAATATATATGTAACATATAAAAATATATATATTGTATTTCTAAAAATAAAGATAAAATAGATATACAAGCGAGATATCAATTTCTTCGTAATATTTCGTAAAGAAAAGTATATATTGTAAAAATTATGAATTTTTTCTAATTCTGTATCGCGAAGTAAACTTTACTTATAGAGCTATGTGACAGATTTCGAAGCATTTTTCTAAACTGTATAAAAATTAAATTATATTTCTTATCTTTTCAAAATATTCCAAATAACGAAAATTGTTATATTAAATTATATTGAAAACGAAATATTTAATAACAAAGTCTTTCTATTTTTATATAATATCGTGAATGAAGACAATAATAGTTTTGATACTCTTAAATTCGATTGTATATTAAAAATATGTAATTATTTAAAGTTATACATTACATTAATAATCATTAATCTATAATGTTACTCTGTGAAAGCGCTTATATCTTTTTTATTTTGTATAGTTGTTGGATATATTATTTAATAATATTTAGCTAATTTCAAATTAAAATGTCTCCCAATTGGTAATATTACGACTGTTGTTCTCGTACACTCTCTGTATAAAAGAAACATAAAAGGATAACACAATTAATGGAAAAGTACTAATGAAAAGAGAAATAAAATAAGAAATAAAGATGAAATTTTTAAAGTTCACAATAATAATTAATAATAATAAAAATGAAGTTAAAATAGTAGTTATAAATTGAATTAAATGATATAAATCGCGAGATATTTTCGACTATCATATATATCGACTGTATCTACACTCCATTAATTTCCTTTCAAAATCACCATTGCACATCACTAACTGAAAAAGATTAGCACATCATTTAGTGATCGTACTATAATTGCATTCGGTGGACGTTTGTGCTCCTTTTGCTCGAATAAAAAAATCTAGCTATTGTAGAAAATTGGCTGGCAAATTTAATGACTATTGATTATTTCTTGATTTTTAAATACTGAACATTAAATCCGAAAGGAGATAAATTTAACATTTTATGTTTATTGATAATGAATTTGCCAAATATCTTTTATTTCCTTTTTTATGGATATTTTTCAATTAATTTTTATAGAAATTAATTTAAAGTAATAAAATTAATATCATTATAAAGAACATTAATGGAACAGGGTTGATTCAAGATGAAGAAATGAAACATTCTCTTTGTAAACGGTTCATATGAAGACATCGGTGCTCGAAGATACCGATTGTCGACAGCTCGGTAGTCTCCTCGGCCGTTTTCTATTCTAATTTCAATGCTATTCTGGTACCGGTGGAGACAGCCAATGGGCAACGCGACCGTTCGGCTACCGTACACGCAACTACACCCCTCTTCTCGTGCTCTCTTCATCTCTTCTGGCGTGTGCATCACCACCCCCTTCACCGTGCCGATCGCAGTCGCTCTCGGAGCATCGCGTACCGTGGATTAATACTGTATTCGTATGTTACTCGTTACGTCAATTTTTCGTCCTTTATCCGTCGTCACGGTTATCGGCTCGTCTCTCCTCGCGATAGATGTCGAACATCCAAAATTGAACTGCTCAAATCGAGGAACGTCCTCGAAGAGCAGTATTTGCCTATCAGTCAGGACGATTCCGATAGGAGGATAACGCCAGGTAGAGGAAGGGTGCGATGCAGTGGCGACGACAGAAGAGGGTCACCCACGTGATCGGCTCTTCCAATCATGTATTGCTCTTAGCAAGGTACCAAGATGGTACGGAAACAATATTTTAGCATAAATTATGCATGGAAAACGCGTCGTATCTTATATCGAGCCATCGGTATAAAAAGCGTTAAATTTTAAACAGAGAAATAGAAGAAAAGTGAAACAAATAAGTGTATAATTTTCCTTATCATGGTTTATAAATAAATTAAATAATTTATTCGAAATCACATCATCAATTTAATTTAGATACACTTTCCGTGGCACAATCAAAGCTATATGAAATGCAAAACGTTTACTATAATTTTGAGATTGCAGATTTACATCAAAGTATTTGTTTTATACATATATATCTTTTAACATAAAAATAATTCTAAAAATAAATCATAAATGGACACAATAATTTATACATATGCTGTTTTTTATACGATTCCAATTTTTGTCTGGATTGCAACGCCTATAATTGTGTATATATTGATTCAACGATCAATTACACAAACGTTCCCTGCGTGATAAGATTAATTTTATTGCGAATGACATTTAGAATAATATAGGTTCTCTGTTAAACAACGGGTAAAGAAGTCCCAGATGACATAAAATATCTAACATTTTCTTTTTGCCATTATGCGACTGACACTCTACAAACATATGTTCAGTACCATCATGTACTATCATGATTTAATCAACGCACGATACGTAGACTGACGGAACGTCGATTTTCTAGAAACTGAATCTATATTTGATGTGTTTACTCCCTAGGAAAACCTAGAATTTTCAGGGATTTCTTTTGTACTTGGAAAAATCAGAGAATTGTCATGGAATTTTGCTCTTATGTTATAAGCGGCAAGCCAAGTGAATTATGTGTTTAAAATATATTATAAATATATATCTATCTCTTTATATATATCCAATATCTTAACAAAATATTGAATATGCAGTACATATTCTTTATTGTAATTTTTAGTGATAAAAAAATAAAAATTATGCAAGTGATAAATGTTTATCTTACGAAAGCTATTCAATATTTTCAGTACATTTGCATATTTAGCACTTGAAACCCAAATGGCTCTGTTTTTCCTTCGTATGAATGAAAGACATTAGAAAACGCATACAATAAAAAAAAACTTGCTTTAGAAATTTAGAATTTATTTTAGAAAGTTAAGCAAAAAATCTTTAAAACATTTTTTTTATTTTTTAATTTTGAATAAAAATATCTGGAAGATCAGAGACTTTTCGAGGAATATTTTTATAAAATTTGAGTAGACATTCTGTTGACATCTACGAATATCTTACATATTGATATAAAAGTATTGGATTTTTCTCAAGAGATTCGAATATATGCGTATGTTTGAATTGCGATAGTAGCATTGGGAAATACATCTAAACTCCATATAAAAAATTAAGATATTTTATTTAGATATCTCTCCATCTTTCAGACATCTGTCTTGTGCATTAATTTTTGTTTTGTTTATTGCATTTAAAATGTAAAAACAAAAATACCGCAATTTGCACGCATTATTTACCATTATCGTCATTTTTGATTTGGCAGCTCCACCCGGTGAGGAGGATGAGGAAGAGGGCTTACGAAAGGACTATGTGAAAAGTCAAGAGAAGGACACGAATACGCACACCTTTGATCGGAATGGACAACAGAGCGGTTACAAACCACGCCGAGCCGGTACCAGCACCAGCGGTGGCAGTACGAGCGGCTACGCCAGCAGCGGCTCGAGATCGCACAGAGACGAGAACGCGGGCTCGCCGTTACAGCCCAAGATTATTTTCAACGAGGAGGAATACACAAGGATTACGACGCCACGGCAGGATGTTCTCTTCAAGAAGGGCTACCTCTCGCGCAAGAAACCCTGGACCGGAAATGCGAGCACTAGCGCTACGCCATCGACCACGGAAAGTCAATCGGCGTCACATTCCACCGCAGGTAGAGATCGTAAATATTATTATATTAATAACAAGTAAAAAAGCATAAGTTAAAAAATGCTGGTAAGTTAGTTTATTTTTTTGTGTCAACCATAGCAAAGTGAAAATATTTCAATTTTATTCAAATTGCTATATATCGTATCATACTATCTATCTGTTATATGAAACTGGAAAATAAATTGCTTGATTATTAAAAATTAATTCAATATGCACTCCAATATTAGCACAATTTATTACTAAGATTTATAGCATTAGCATTTTTATATATTTTCTTAGAAAAAATGCATCTATTACATACATCTTTCATCTACACCAACATTAGTTTGGACAAAGTCGCTACATTAATTTATCATTTTATCTATTTACATTTATCTATATTTATCGATAAATGTGTAAATACGTGATTAAACAACAACATTCTTATAGACGGCAGCGAAACCACAGAAGACCAGCAGCTATTGGATAGAGACAGTGGAACGGGAGAATATCCGCCCATGGTAGAGCCAGGAGCACAACTAGGATATGGAACGTTTTATGATCACGCGAGCGGTTACTATTATGAATACCCTGTGATGTTAGTCGGGCCTGCACCAGTACCTACTCAAGTTGGACCAAGTGTTCTAGCGACTGTACCATGTGGCCCGGTTCCTTTAAGGCCAATCGAATGGATCAATCCTGCCTTTGTGCCTAAACTTGCCAATCAGCCATATTGCTTAATGGACTATCAGGTGAGTTGTTAAATCTCATGTTTATCCATTAAGTATTATATATATATATATATATATATATAATACTTAATGGATAAACATGAGATTTAACAACTCACCTGATAGTCCATTAAGCAATATGGCTGATTGGCAAGTTTAGGCACAAAGGCAGGATTGATCCATTCGATTGGCCTTAAAGGAACCGGGCCACATGGTACAGTCGCTAGAACACTTGGTCCAACTTGAGTAGGTACTGGTGCAGGCCCGACTAACATCACAGGGTATTCATAATAGTAACCGCTCGCGTGATCATAAAACGTTCCATATCCTTATACTCCTATTGATTATTCGATTAAAATTTTAATATAAATTCGCGCAAATATTTTATTTTGAAAAAATGGGAAATTATGTATATCTTCTAAGCTCATTCAATTATCATTTGGTTAGAATATGACAATGTACGGATCTTCGAATGTCGGCTACTTATTATATTTGTAGACTAATCAAAGTACAGAACCGGCCACGATAGTAGAAGAGCATAACGGCATGGCAATGACAGCGGAAGGTTCCAACAATATGTGGAATGAGAGTGGCACTGGTAGCGCCAGCTGCAGCGGCAGCATAGCCGAAGAAACTGAGGAACAAACTGAAGAAGTAGACACATCGACCATAGAGCAATACACTGTGAAGGAGCAGCTTGCAGAGGAACAACCTCTAGAGCAGTTGCATCTCGAGGAACAGCAACATTTGGAGAACGGCGTAACGACGATCGATCCTTATCTAGATCCATTATTGATGCAGGAGCCGATGCACGTGTCACACGTAATGCCAGCTGTACCACAGCCGTATATGTATCCTGGTCACTACATGTTCGGGCCGCCGTTGGTCAACGTTAATGGTTAGTTACAAGATAGATTGCTTAAGAACCGTCCCCCTGAGGAGTAATGTGCAAATGCTATAATATGGATTGACAAAATCTGAATTTGCTCTCTGCCATTTGCATGAGCAAACTTACATTCGCGCTCGTAGCCTTCGTTCTGTTCACAGTCGGATGGACGGAACAACGGACAAATGTATAAACTGATTGATTGCCCACGTTTGCGTGTAAGAGAAGAAGGCGCATTTCGGGGAGGGAGTGCGAATACAATCAAGATACGCAGTTTATGATAGTATTCATATAAAAAATTAGCATACACATTTATATAAAGTTGTGTAATGTTTGCACAATAACTGCAAATATATTATATAT
>NW_021849211.1:1395343-1440437 GCF_003651465.1 Formica exsecta
GCAAATTATATAATATATAATGTATCAAGTTTGACTCTATTTTATTTTTTTCAATATTCTTATTTTCATTATTCAATAGATAGTATATATATATATATATATATATATACTATCTATTGAATAATGAAAATAAGAATATTGAAAAAAATAAAATAGAGTCAAACTTGATACATTATATATTATATAATTTGCTTTTTATAAATTAGTATTTTTAATACATTTTTTGAGTTGAGTAAAATTAATAAATATATAATATAATTTTTTTAAAGACATCTTATGTGTTTGTGTATATCATGAACACTAATGTTCGTCATAATATTTACATAAACAAGAGGACAAGCTCATAATCCTTGTAAATATAAAAATTTTAAAAATTTACAATTTTAAGAGATTTAAATGTGAGATTAAAATATAAAAGAATATGATTATACAAAGTTTCCTATATCAAGCTCATTTTTTTTATGCCAATTCTTTGATCAATTTTAAATCCATTATCTCATCGGAAATTTTATGAGAAAAAGAGAGACGTCATCTTTTTTTGCATGCTATTTTTTAAGTTTCTAGTATAAGGTATCTCAGTAATTAAATCTTGAATTCAGATTTCATGTTAAAAAGTAAAACTTATTTGAAATTATTCGAAGAATAAACTTTTAATATTTGACCAGCAACTCCACAGTTTAGTTTTTAAAGAAGTCTATATTTCTATTTGCTTAATTTAAAAGCTTTTTTTATTAGTGTTCCTATATTTTTCTAAAGAAAAAAATTGAATCAGAATTTATTAAAAAATTTACAAATTGAAATAGGAATGGTGATGCGGGATACTTTTGTATACAATCAATCATATAATAAACTAGCAGCCTAAAATGAGAGTATGAAAAAAAATTGTAATAATATCGCATAGCTATTGAACTATTTATATTTATGTTGATCTAATATATAAACGCTCCTTCCCCGTACTGCGCTATACTAGCGGTAATAGGCTTGATTCTACCTATTTCTAATGTTAAACGAGAACAGCGTCGATCGGAAGCGCGGCCAAGGAAAAGGGATATGCCCCGATTCATGACTTCTGTCCCGTCCATCGGCATCATTGCTGTTTTATTACCACCGTGCCTCTACCACATTCAAGGTAAAAGGTAATAATTCGCAAAAAAGGTACCACGCTTTAGACACGATCGTGGAAATCTCGATCACGGCAATCTCGTGAAACAGTATCATGAGATTGCTTGACGCTTTTCGCATATTTCGACAATAACCGACAATTAGTGGTGTTCATTCACGATCGTTCCTAAAGTCCCAACTCTGTACACGCTCAATGTCTATTTGTCGCTATCGACGAATTATCACTCGCATAAATGTCAATCGGGGTACTTTACACCGTTCGAACACGCCATACGTCTCATTGTTCCCACATTGCACCAAGTAATAAAGCATATCTCATCCGAGAATCTCCATTGACTCGTGACTATCACGCGAAAGGATACGTCCGGTATTTCAACAACACCGGCATAATTTAACGTCAGAAATACGTCTCGGCTACGTGAGAGACGCGAGACGAGAGTTTGGCAACGGTAGCGTGTTGCTACATCTCAAATAGAACTTGTTAAAAATAACAGTTACGTGTCGTTCGCGTGCTGATATATGAGAATCGAGAAAGGCACAGAAGCAGCGAAAAGCCAAGTTCACTTTTCGCGACAACTCTGGCATGTTTTAGCCACTCATTACCCAGTTCCTGGGATCACGATTGGATCGCTCATCGAATTGAATCAAATGTCGCACTGAAATATTGTTCGTTGATCGATTTTCGTCTCTTGACAGACCGATAACGCGCGATAATCTCTTTTGTCCAAAGGTGTTACCATCCAGGGCGGGCCATTAGTGAGAACCATGGACGTAAC
This sequence comes from Formica exsecta, assembly GCF_003651465.1. NCBI lineage: Eukaryota > Metazoa > Arthropoda > Insecta > Hymenoptera > Formicidae > Formica > Formica exsecta. Next base: position 1,397,242 of record NW_021849211.1, read on the forward strand.
GGCTATGACAATGGCGTACGCCAAACGGAGAAAAAAGAGAAAGAAAAGAAAACAGAAAAGACCTACTTTGGTAAGCCGACAAAATTTATCGTATGCAAGGATCAAGTCTAAATGTATTTCATTAATTGTAGAAGAAAAGAGTAATAAATTAACATGTAACAAAACAATACAAACATACACTACATCGATATATACAGTATATTGCTAATATACTATAAAAATGAATATTAAAAATCTCGTAACAATTTTTATTTTGAGATATTTGATTAAAATTTGTCGCTGATGTGTTAAACCGTTAATATATTTTCTTATTAAATTTAGGGTAACACCGAAGATGAAGAGGAAGGGGAGTACAGTTCCGAATGTGATAATGATGTATCGTCTTCCCGACTACCTTGGTCAGAATGTCCAACATCGGCTACGAATATAACTGTGACAACGCAAGTTGCGCAGAATTGGCCACTTAATCCCGAGTGCCAGGAATTTCAGTTACGGCCGGCCATGCAAACTCGAATCCTCTCTAGTCCTGTTTCGACATCCATCGTCACCACTGTGGCCGAAGAAGTTACATCATCTGCCAATGATGTATCAGATGTATCATCCTATGTTGAAACTGAACCCTCCAGCCGCCAGACTGAAAAGACGTGTGATTCCACTGTTCAAAGTCCAACAAACCAGGAAAACGCAACAATCTGCGATACACAGCACATTTTTACGGAAACGCCAGTGGAAAATAATCAGTCGGCAATGCTTGAGCACAAGCCAAAGAATAAAAACGCAGAAATTAATAGTCAAGAGAATCATCTAGTCGCAGATATGACAAACGAAACCGCGGAGAAGAGCAGCAATGCTTTGACTGATCACGAAGTACTAATCAGAACTATCGAGAATGATGATTCGACCAGTGCCAACGCGAAACATGAGCTATTCGAAAGTAATAGTAATGACGTTAATGTAACGGATATGTTGAATAACCACATTGGATATCCTGGAGAAGGTTTAACCAATGGCGAGAGATACTCCGAACATTTTACCGGTTTAACGGAGAAGAAGTCAAAATTGGCAATTCCTCAGGATAATGCTTCCAATACTAATTCAATTACGATGGAGGTCAATGAGAAGCAAGAGGAAGAGCAGATTCAACAATTACAACATAACAACAATTCGTCAATTGTGCGAGCAACGTCATTCGTATTGCCCAAAAAATACAGTAAAAAAGGTTCAAAATTCGTGAGGGAACCTACTCCGGGGCCGGATTTAGACGTGGAGAACGGAAAGCTCATACAGCAATTCGAAGCCGTCGAATTGTTAGACGATTCGTGCGCGGTCGCGAATAACAAACTGGATGAGACCGATCAGGAAGCGACAAACGATAAGATCGCATTAGAAATGTGCGGTAACGAAAATAATAAGATCAAAACGACGAGTCAGGACATAATAGAGGTTTCGAACGAGGATTCCGGATTCGAGAGTCAGACTCGATTGTCGGAATATCCCATCACAGCCGCTGTGAAGGAATGGCTGCGTCGGGCGAACTCGCCCGATCTTTTCGTGACGTCGGCATCGACCTCGGAAAGCGAGACGGATGAGGATGATGATGAAGAAATGGATGCTAAGCCGCCAAAAAACTTGCAAGGCAACCCCATGCCTGCACTATCTGCTAATAGCGGCGTCGACAACATTACATTGTTGTCGCGCATGGCTAGCTGCGGCGAATTCGCAAAGACCAACAATAACAACGTCAAGAACAATGAGATGGAGAATGATTCGACGTTAATATCGATCGGCAGAAGAAAAAGAGACGCGAAAGGTACGAAAAGAAAGGGAAAATCGAAAAGAATCGATAAGCGGAACAGGAATGTTGATGAGAAGACGCAAAACCAATTGGTTTCCTCGTTGGTTTCCTGTAATCGACTGGAGGACTTCATCACTGCCGTGAGATTGAAAAATACGCCGAAGAACAATGTTGGTGACGTTTGCGAATTTACTCAGGAGGATAGCGTTGCGGGTATGAGGGTTGCTTTAAGTTCTCGGATAAACTCAAAAAGAGTTAATGCAAGACGAATAAAGACATCGAGAAAAGTCAATAGAAATCACGTTGAGAATATCGATATCAAGATGCGACGTATAGACATTTTAAATGACGAGAAAGAAAATAAATCGAACGAATACGGTATGGTGAGCGTACGGACATTCGAGAAAGGGGAGATTATCGTCTCGAAAGATGGTAAATTATTACCGATGTCCTTGTACGAAGCTGTTCCATCTTTTAACGATCAAGATAATTCAAGCGCGATGAAGACAGTTACTCGTGTCGATGTTATCAATGAAAATGTGAAGATGCGCGAGGAGATTAGAAATAGCAGCGAGAATGATGAAAACAACAGTATAATGATAACGTCCTCTGTAAGTATAGAGGAGCCTGATGTATTAGAATGCTGGGAAGCGGAAACTATAGAACCTGTGATAACCCCGAGAAGAATGCTGCAAAGTCCGGGGGTCCTATACGAGGGTGAAGCTGCGGAAGAGGATAACTTCGAAATCGAAAGAGCTACGATGGAACATGTGCAGAAGTACTATAAGCTGGAACAGAACAGCGCTAACAGTGTGGAGGAAGAATCTAGCGAGGAATTCAGCACGTCGGTAATCTCATTGAAATCGAAAACTGTGCCAAATAATTCTGAGAAAACGATTGAACATTTCTGCAGCGAAGAGATTCCGATCTTTATACCGAACAGAAATCAAGCTGTTGTTTCGGGAGACGAAAAGATACCCATCGATGAGGCATTCGAAGTATATGAGAGCTGTTACACCGGAAAATCGCCATTCTTAGCGTTCGATTCGAAAATGTTCAAGCAACGATCTCTGTATGGTCAGAATGGTGAAGGTCCGATACCATGCAGAGCAGTATGCTGCAACATACAATAATATTAAAAAATTTCAGATATATCCCATGTCACAAACTTTCCTCCAAATGAGGAAATATATTATTATAACATAGAATGTGTATAAGAGAAAGGGAATTGTGATACAGGATATATTATAATAATATATTATTCTAATCACGCGTCAAAAAGCCGTCCTTTTCGAAAGAGGCTACAGGACGTTGCACTTTTCCCGGGTATATCAGGCACGTATAAGTACGTGTACAAATACCTCCTCATAATTCAAAACCAAATATTTTACCCCCTATTGGGCGAAGATTTCGATATTCAAATCGAAATTCTTTTGAAAATCCAGTGACACGCTCAAGGAGGACTAAATGTTATTTCGAAAGCATTGCAAATCCATTTTTGTAAATAGTTTTAAGAGTTTGCTTTGTAATCGTATTCTTTGTGAAAAATCTTCAAAATTTTATGTGTGTGGGAGTATGCGTTGTAGTATCATTCTACGATAGCATTTTACTATTGTCATTGAGAACATTGCCATATGTCATTGTTTGTAATAAACACAGATTCGCAATGCTAGCTTTTATCTGGACCGAGCTTATCAAGAGGCAATACGTTGTTTTTCGCGAATATAAAAGAATTTTATTTTAAATGAAATGAAAAAGAGAAGAACATACGTATGAAGAAATATTTGTCAAGGCATAGGATGCCAAACTGTTATTTTTATTCTTACTACGATATCTCTTGTAACTCTGCCTCTGAAAATGACTAAAATATTATTTTTTACAATCTATATAAAAGACATGAATGTTAAAAGACTAAGAGTTATTGTTGCACATGATCACGTTAGATGGCCTTTTGCTTAGGGAAGTTCTGACTGCTCACAATTTTCAACTTGGCATCATCAGAGTACCCTGTGCATATTCATCTGTAAGGTTTTAAAACTTTTTTTTCTAGTCGAGAAGGGAAATATATATTGTATACGGAAAAAAATCGACAGAGAGTAGATAGTTCAATAATACATGCTTTTAAAATAGCGATCTATAATAACCATACAAGATGCAATATCACATTCTCATAAAAGATACTAGTTGAAAACGGGCAGTGGTAAAACAGTGAGCTACTTGTAGATGTACCTTAGCCTGTTATTGAAAAGTATAACGAAATGTATATAGAAAAAGCTTACGAAGGTTAAAGAATAATAATCTGCATGGGAGACACCGGTAAATGTCTAGAATAAAGATTCCTATACAGATTTTTTGGAAATTCTCCTATCATATGTAGTTTAGGCTGCAAAATTCATAAAGTTTTTCTTCTCATCGCCAATTTTGAAGATATATAATTTTTAAAGATGACGATTTTTTTTAAATTAATACCTTTATATCTAGACAACATTTTTTTTTGTGCAGATTTACATTTCGTTTCTTAAATATTAAAGTTTCAAAAAAGATAAGATGATCTCTACTCTAAACATTTACCAAGAGAAATCAGAAGAAGATAAAACAAAGGTTTTTTTTTTATTATAGATGCGTTTCAGATTGGAATCGGGTAAACGCACCGCAAAGAAATGCATATGTGTACTTACACACATAACAGCTACAACACTTGTTATGACATAGTCCACGCTTTAGTTGATTTGTGTCAAGAATAGATCGAGAGTACAGTTAGGTTGCATATTACGTAGGTCGATTGATAGACGTGGTTCATGAAGTCTCATTGCATACATATATCCCATATCACAATATGCGTAACATATACCTCAGAGAAATATGTAAATAAAATATCGATCAATCCAAACAATTAGAGAAACATGAAAAATGATAATAATACCAGTAATATATTAAAATAATAATGAGATAATAAAATGATAAAGTAGCGATGCGATAAAACAATGCTGATAAAGATGATAACGAAAGAAAAGGCGATAACGAAAACCTATTATCACATAGCAGCGACATATATATATATATAGACACCATTGTTCCTGTGCAAAGTTCTAGTTTCCTTAAGCATGATACGTATAAATCATTTCCAAGATGATCCGTATAGCTCTACAAACGTTCATTCACACCAAAATACATTAAAGATAAGTACGAATATATATCGTTATATTGAAATGCGCGTTGCATCAATTGTGTGCCTTATTCTGTGGCGGCCGTTTTTGTAACTATTTCAAAGCACTCTCCTTGATAATAGTCAGTAGCGAGATCGTGATGCGGTTAAGACTTGTTAAAAAAATTGATGAGAGAAAGAAGAAGAAAAGCGCGTGGACGAGACTCGTCTGCGATAATGATCTTTATCAGTGCATGCATACCCTAAATGAAAATTTCTTTGATTTCTTTTCGCGAGATGTAATCAACTTCTATTTATCAGACTGATCCAATCATGGTATGCGATAAATTCATGAAGGCATTAAAGCGTTGCATCTTACATCAAGTCATGTTACTGTACAATTATATTTTAGTTGAAGTTAACACGTATGGTATAAGTGTATGAATTTTGTTGTGTTTTTGCTTATAAAAAATATGAATAAAATGTTTCAATTTTTAAAATCAACTACATGCTCCTCTTTTATTCAACTGTATGTATACGAATGCAATGTTTTGAAACTGCAATGAAATGTGAAAGAATGTAGCAGCAGAAAAATATGCCATTATCATAAGCTTGTTCTCTTGCAATTGCATTTTTTTATAACTTTTTTTATTTGCTTCATAGTTTTAACTTAAATTTATTTAAAAAGAAAAGAAAGATATTTTATAGAAATATGCTATATGATCACAAGTATAATTAAATAGTAGACAAGCATTAATTTCTCTTTAATAACACCAAATATATAAATATTTGAAGTAAGTATATATTCTATAATATTATTTATATGTATTTCAGTCATTATTTATACAAAATCTTCGTCTTTTTTTAACGAAAAAGTGATGAAAAAGCAAAAGATGTTTAATTTTTTTATTTTTCTTTTTTTGCCTAGACTACCATCAAAACATTATGGATAGTGAAAAGGAATATCAAGATATGACAGTCAGCTGTATCAATCAGCTGTTATTGCAAGAAACTCAAAAAAGCCGAAAAGATCTCTCTCTGATCGGTATATCCGATCAGAAGTCATTATATAATAAATATAATATGCTAAAAAAAAAAAATCCGTCAATGAGATTTCCACTAGCTCTATTCAGACAAATTTGCATAGGCGCATAATGTCAGGATCAATTTGGACAAACGGCAAAAATTTCTGTATCCTGATTGGTCAATCCAAATAGAAGCATTTGTAACGTCAACTGAAGTATATGATTAATTTACGATCAATGTAATATCTCTCGGAGTTCTTTCGCGGTTTGTATTTTATAACTTTACAACGATTAGAAAGTGTAGTATCATTATTAATACATAACGATATCGCATACTGCATCATATATCTGCTGGCCTTGCCAGTGCGTTATCTCAAACGTATGTGTATTTTTCAACATTCATGTTGTAAAACGCATCAAAAGACGATACAAGAAAATCAGGATGACATCTGCACAGGTATGCAATCATTTCTTTATATGTGATTGATATTTTTTTAACATTTTTTTTATAACAAAAAATCTGTGATAAAATAATGTGTGAAGTGATTATGCAGAAAATGTGTATTTTGCAGGTAAAAGAATTAGTAAATTTATACAAATCATTAGCTGCACATCCGTCCTTAAGCGGTGCACGGATCCTGGGTACTGTGAGTGGTAGATTATCCATACAAGGCTTATGGACGCAGAGAAATCTAGAGAGGAAGACGGATCAACGTTTCCTACAGAAATATGACTTAAATTCAGATCTAACTCCAATTTCCAGTGAATTTCCAATTGATGTTACCACAGAGTACATATAATTTGCATATATTTCTAATAAACAATATAGAATATTTACGATATTATTTATATTTGAATAAATTGGTTTTAAATAGGCTCATGTCCACTCTAACAAAAAATGAAGAACGTAGAGCTGTGTTGCGTCAAGCTATAATTGATAATTCTGCAAAGCAATTTATAGAAATTTGGGATAAACAACATTTTGTGAAGAATTACGATCTATCTGCTTTGGATGTCCATGGCGATGTCTATACAGATGGTATGAATATCAAATTTTTATTTTTTAATATATATTAACTATATGCTTTTTTTGCAGTTGAGTTCCGGTCGTTTGAGTGGTCTCCTGATAATACCAAAGTATTATATATAGCAGAAAAGAAGCTTCCTAAGTCAGAACCATTTTATAAACAAAAACCATTAGACAAAAAAGATAAAGAGAAAAAAGAAGATGAAGAAGCAACAGTTGTGAGAATCTTTTATTCTTTTAAATACTCATAATACTCAATTTTTTTATGAATAATCTATCACACATATTTTATATCTTATTTACCTTCCTTGTTAATTTAGGGTAATGAATATATTTATAAGCCGCACTGGGGAGAGCAGCTGGTAGGAAAACATCGACCTGTCGTTGTAGTTCTTGACACGGCAACAGACAACATTACAGTTTTATCTGGAATACCAGATGAGCTTTCTCCTGGTCAAGTGATTTGGACAAAAGATCAGGATGTAGTCGGTGTTGCTTGGAAGCACGAGCCACAATACTTAGGTCTAGTTGCGTGCACTAACAGATATTCCTGGATATTCTTATTGAAAAATGGAGAATACTGTAAAAAATATTTATAAATAATTACTATAGAAAGTATACATATATAAAGTAACAAAAAAATATTATGATAACTTTTATCGCACAGGGAAGTTGTCTGATGATGGATGTGCTGTACACAGTCCTAGAATTAGCCCTGATGGAAATTAATAAATATAATATGCTAAAAAAAAAAAAATCCGTCAATGAGATTTCCACTAGCTCTATTCAGACAAATTTGCATAGGCGCATAATGTCAGGATCAATTTGGACAAACGGCAAAAATTTCTTTATCCTGATTGGTCAATCCAAATAGAAGCATTTGTAACGTCAACTGAAGTATATGATTAATTTACGATCAATGTAATATCTCTCGGAGTTCTTTCGCGGTTTGTATTTTATAACTTTACAACGATTAGAAAGTGTAGTATCATTATTAATACATAACGATATCGCATACTGCATCATATATCTGCTGGCCTTGCCAGTGCGTTATCTCAAACGTATGTGTATTTTTCAACATTCATGTTGTAAAACGCATCAAAAGACGATACAAGAAAATCAGGATGACATCTGCACAGGTATGCAATCATTTCTTTATATGTGATTGATATTTTTTTAACATTTTTTTTATAACAAAAAATCTGTGATAAAATAATGTGTGAAGTGATTATGCAGAAAATGTGTATTTTGCAGGTAAAAGAATTAGTAAATTTATACAAATCATTAGCTGCACATCCGTCCTTAAGCGGTGCACGGATCCTGGGTACTGTGAGTGGTAGATTATCCATACAAGGCTTATGGACGCAGAGAAATCTAGAGAGGAAGACGGATCAACGTTTCCTACAGAAATATGACTTAAATTCAGATCTAACTCCAATTTCCAGTGAATTTCCAATTGATGTTACCACAGAGTACATATAATTTGCATATATTTCTAATAAACAATATAGAATATTTACGATATTATTTATATTTGAATAAATTGGTTTTAAATAGGCTCATGTCCACTCTAACAAAAAATGAAGAACGTAGAGCTGTGTTGCGTCAAGCTATAATTGATAATTCTGCAAAGCAATTTATAGAAATTTGGGATAAACAACATTTTGTGAAGAATTACGATCTATCTGCTTTGGATGTCCATGGCGATGTCTATACAGATGGTATGAATATCAAATTTTTATTTTTTAATATATATTAACTATATGCTTTTTTTGCAGTTGAGTTCCGGTCGTTTGAGTGGTCTCCTGATAATACCAAAGTATTATATATAGCAGAAAAGAAGCTTCCTAAGTCAGAACCATTTTATAAACAAAAACCATTAGACAAAAAAGATAAAGAGAAAAAAGAAGATGAAGAAGCAACAGTTGTGAGAATCTTTTATTCTTTTAAATACTCATAATACTCAATTTTTTTATGAATAATCTATCACACATATTTTATATCTTATTTACCTTCCTTGTTAATTTAGGGTAATGAATATATTTATAAGCCGCACTGGGGAGAGCAGCTGGTAGGAAAACATCGACCTGTCGTTGTAGTTCTTGACACGGCAACAGACAACATTACAGTTTTATCTGGAATACCAGATGAGCTTTCTCCTGGTCAAGTGATTTGGACAAAAGATCAGGATGTAGTCGGTGTTGCTTGGAAGCACGAGCCACAATACTTAGGTCTAGTTGCGTGCACTAACAGATATTCCTGGATATTCTTATTGAAAAATGGAGAATACTGTAAAAAATATTTATAAATAATTACTATAGAAAGTATACATATATAAAGTAACAAAAAAATATTATGATAACTTTTATCGCACAGGGAAGTTGTCTGATGATGGATGTGCTGTACACAGTCCTAGAATTAGCCCTGATGGAAATTATCTTATTTGGTTACAGAGGAAGGCAGGTGCTCTGCCGCATCATAATGCGCACGCGCTTGTGTTACGAGATTTGAAGATAGAAAAAAATCAGGTAATATCACATTAAATTAAGAATTACATTAATTAGAAATTAAAAGAGAAAATTTGTTTACTGTTTTGAGTATAAAACTTTTCTATTTTAAATCTAGGTTAACGAAATCGTGGAAATAGTACAAATGAGCAAGACAATTAATCACAACAGGCATTTTTATGGGATATATGGTCGTTTACCTCATAATTGTTGGAGTGATGATTCCCAGTACTTATTTTTCAGTACACCTCAAAGGAACAATATCGTTTCATATATTGTTGATATAAGTAAGATACTAAAATTTTATGTCAATATAGAACTATAATTTATCACATTAATAATATCTTTGCTATTTATACTACTCACAAAAATAATAAATTTTATTTACAGAAACGAAAGATATTACTGAAATAAAAAATGATGGAAGCAGTCTTAGTATACTGGATGTAAAAGGGGACGTAATTGCATTTTTAAATACTTCCTTAACACAACCTGCCAGCCTTATGGTAGGTCGTTTTAAAAGTAAAACAGCAAATATTGGTGATATTCCCAGGATTACGATTACAACTCCAATGAAAATGGACGAGCTTAAAGAAATTATGTACGAACCTAATGAATATATTTATAACAACGATGACAGCATAAGTAAGTGCATTGCATTGTTTGTGCAATTTTTTCTTATATCTATTTCAAAAATTACATTTTTTTAATGTTATTTTCAGAGCAATTTAACTTTATTTACTTTGGTCCAAAAAGTGGTAAAGATAAATCAGTTCCTTTTGTAGTGATACTGCATGGAGGCCCTCATAGCAATTTCACAAACATATTTTCGTTGGATCACTCTTTCTTGGTATCAGCAGGTATTATGTTTATAAATCATATTTTTCTGTATAGTCATATAAGCGAAAAATATATTGAGCACAGATGACTGGGTCGAGAATTGATCTAGATCATTCTATTCTTTCTGGTTGATTGCTCTTATCTTCGAGTTATTCAGATCTTACATATTGATATTCTTCCGCTTGCTTATACTTGTTTTATAAGAGAATAAATTCGATTCATGCTATATCTAATAGTAAAGTAAGAATTAAAGTGGTAAAATGTGACACTTAATAGTGACAATTATAACAGAAAAAATATATTGTTTTTTATATAACCTTATTTATCTGCTTAACGTACAATTTAAAGAAGAATCTGTGCATCATAGACAAAAATCAAGTCCTCTTTTATGGAACAGAGCCATATATTTACATTTAAATCTGTAATATTTAAAGAATTAAGAATTATAAATATATGCTTAGTGGATTAATTATATAAAATTCAGGTTTTGCGATAATACAAGTGAATTATCGTGGTTCCACGGGAATGGGCAGCGCGACCGTAGAATATCTTCAAGGGAAAGTTGGAGACACAGATGTGAAGGACTGCATAACTGCTACACAAGAAGCAATCAAAAAGTATCCTTGGCTCGATCCTGATCGCATAGGTGTTTGCGGTGGATCTCACGGTGGACTTTTGGCAACACATTTGAGCGGGCAAGCTCCGGTAAGCGAGACAAATATAATGGATTTGTATAATAAATTTAGTAATTTAAATATATCATATAAATTATGCACAAAGCAAATATATTCATTTAGTATAAAAATTTACTTTTATTTCAGGATATGTACAAAGCAGCAGTCGCTAGAAATCCGGTAATCGATATCTCCATCATGTTTGGTATATCGGATATTCCAGATTGGTAAAGAGATACTTAACACCTAATAACGTTATTATTCACGTCTAAATTATTCAATATCCCGTATTTGTATTTCAGTCGCAATACTCTGACTAAGGAAGAGAAAATAGCATATCTTCATAATGTGTAAGCTTAACCGTTATCTCAAATGTATCCACCAGTCGCGACTAGTCTAAGCTTGACTGAAATACAGTTTCCCTTTTTTCTCTTTTTTGTAAATGTATTGTGAATTATATGTGACAATAATTCACATATAAATATTTGGAGGATTCGTCATATTGTTGTACTTTAATACATGATTTTATATTCATTGCAGGTGTGCTACAGAGGCAGGTTTCTCTTACATTTTTGACGGTCCTTGGCCCGATAACATCGACATGTTTGTAAAAATGAAGAAATGCTCGCCCATTTTGCACATCGATAAAGTTAAGGCACCCACTTTGATTTGCATTGGAACCAAAGATTTGCGAGTACCACCCTATCAAGGAATAATGTGGTATCAGCGGCTCAAAGCTAACAAAGTGAAAACTAAGTAAGTTGAAACTCGTATCTAAGTACAATGGACTCAAAATCATACATCGCGTTATCGAAAAAATTAACACGTTGCAGATTACTCGTATACGAAGACAATCATCCATTATCAACTGGAACTGCTGAGATTGATCATATCATTAATGTTTGTCTGTGGTTCCTCGAGCATATACCTACAGAATTCAAAAACGGGAAATAAATGTTCATCTTGCAACATTTGATTTTTTACGTGTATATATATCTATAAGTCTTTATTATCACAAGTTGAATATTTACAAATATTATTACATACATTTTATAAAGAGACTTACAATAACATTCAATCTCAAAAATATACACGCATATGTCTATAGAGTCTGTATGAATTGTTATAAAATTTTCATACTTTTATAGCTACAAAAGTTACACATATCTCCGCGCGTATCTAAATAAGATACATCGTTTATCAAAAAGTATGCTATAATTTAATACAGCAAGTTCATGTATCTTGTTTTGTGAATGTCTATGAACACAGTAGATCCCATTAGATTATTTTCCTTGAAATAGTTACAATTCACTTTTCTTGCCCAATATTAATACAAATATGATAGTATATAATAATTTAAACGAGCAAAGTTAACCAATAAGGAATAACTTGAGATTTAATTAACATAAAAATACTGCATCAATATCTTGTAAGAAGTAGCAAAATTATATTTTGTTAAATATCAAAAAGCGATTTCATGATTATGTTCTGTTGTTGATTAAACTTTTTGCAATATACATTTTCTTTAATATTTATTATAAAATAATAATACCAAACCTCGAAACTCTCAAACTTAAAGCTATACATAAAAAACAAAACTTAACCGAGTTAGGTATTAACCGAGCATTCCCTAATCTCATCAATATACAAGAAACAAACATAATGTTAGTACGATAGTATTACTAGTGCAGTGACGTAACCGTAGTGGAGCGTATAGTGGAGCGCTTCGATTGTGAAGACTGATCGCGCATTGGTCAAATTTATCAAAAATGATATATGCAAAACATTAGTTGATTTTTAAAGGCTTTCTTATTTACATACAAAAAAAAAAGAGGAACATGAAATGAGAATTCGTCCGAGAATAAAACTCGTTGCTAAAAGATAGTATCTACTATACATACGTATTACAATTCCACGTTTCTCGATTATGGTTTGTCTGTAATATCAACAACATTCTGAAACTATTTATACCGTCCAGCTCGTGTTGGCACGCGATATCAAAATTGGTGCTGGATTCACATTAATTTTTTTTTTTTTTTTTTATCAAGGCCCTCTTATTTCCAATAGAATTTTGTTCACACTTTGTGGAACAGATATGTGTGTAGAGAAAAGAGCAGCCTAACTTACGTCACGTGGGTGTACGCAACATAGCGCCTAATTAAAACATTAGACGATGTATTCAACGCGCTTAACTCTAATCAGATTTAATAACTTACAATCTGGCAGGATTACTCTGTTCGGGGAATAACGAGTCGTAACTGGGAGGCAGATCCTTGTTTGCAACGGGGGAAGATACCGCGACCTCCAGCATAGGGGCCGTGGGTACCGCGCGATTGGATCCCAGACCTCCGTCCGCGTCCGGCAAGGAATCCGGCCGCGAACACATGTTCGGACCGGCGCAATCCGATGACCAGCACAACTTGCGAGATTTCTTACAGATCCACAGACACATGATGAAAATGATAAAGCAGAGGATCATGGTAGTGATTGCTCCTACAGTGACTTTCGTGGCAGTATCGTCTCTGGGAAACCGATCGGTGATTATATGTGAGCAATTAAATTCGTCCGAACAAATACCGAGCGGGCAATTGTAAGTCATATCACACAGATATTCTTTCCGAATGCAAACATTATGTCCAACCGGTTTGTATCGCTCGGGATCCATCTTCTTGCAACCTATAAATGAATCACCAAACAAAATGGTCTGTAATTTATATATATTTGTTACATTTGATATATATATATAGATATATCAGAATGAAAAACATACTTCTGTATGGAGTGTAAACTATACTAAGATCCAGATATTCTCCATTCAACAATCTCTCCTTGGAGATGAATATCTCAGTTTCAAATTCTATATTAACAGGTTCCATAATTGTAAACGGTTTCCATTTCTTAATGGAATCAAACTCGGCATACTTGTCATGTGATTGCAGCAAGGTATCATCCATATATATATTATGTGAATTATCTTCAGATTCAGGAACCGGAAAGTACATTGTCGGGTACATTGTCTGGCGGTCTATCTCTCCACAGAACTTTTCTGTAGAATGACCGTCTGTTCTCTTAAACTAATAAAACACCTGTTAAAAGTTTAATGTTGCAAGTGCCAATTTTAATTATATCGAGATACGATCTTGATTAATTCTTTATCTTAACATAATTAACAATAATTTGCTGCAAACTTCTTTAATATAAAGTGTAGAAGCACATAATGTATACATTATCTTTATATAATTAAATTAAATTTACTCAGCCCTACTAAACTTTATTTGAAAGCTTGATCTGAAAGTTAGTACAATCTATCATTTTACTAAATCGAGAAAATTAATTTTTTAAGTTAATTTTAAATTTTTTTAAATGTAATTTCTACAAATTTTCAGAATTACTGATTAAATAAATCTAATTTTTGTCACGTGTAATATTTTTCATGTTTCTTGTATAATATAGGTATTTCTAATGTACTCGTAAAGTGTATTGAGGAAATTAAAATATTTTTTCTTGAAACAATATCATACAGGACATATACATAAATGCTAACTAAATATGTAGTGTCGTAAATAATTACTATTGGGTCTTCAAGAGAGATGTTTTCAAAGCTGAATATAATAGAAGATTGACCACAGTCACACTTCTTAGATATAAATAAACTGTATATATTAATATTATATGGATGTATATAATTTTATACATATACCATAAACTTTATGAAATGCATAAAAATTAGCAACATATTTTAAATGTATCTACAAAACATTAAAGCTCGCTTAATATAATGTTTGCGATATAAAACATGAAAATAATTTTATTATCAAACAGTTTTATTCCATAGAAAGAAAAATTATGTCAGTGCAAAGATCGATTAAACTAACAATAAGGAGATAATCAGATTTGCTCCGGGAATCATCGGGCTCATCATCCATCAACTTACCCGTACATAATCCAAACACTGATCGCCGTTGCGTCGAAAAGACATTTTGTGGATAACCGCGAAGAGACCCTCGCCCCTCGCGGTCTTGAAGGTGAACGTGCACGTAAGATCGCGTTTGACGATCCAACGATCGAACATGTGATGCGACGTGACGATCGCCGCGGTACCATTGCGGAGGTCGTGCGAGTGCTTCTTGTTCAAAGGATGACAGAACTTCTCATTCTCGAGAGAATCTACGGGAAGAAACCACATGGAAGGTGAGATGAGGTTAGAGACGAGAGCACGCACACTACAGGAGTGCCATGCCGTTCGCGATGAATCTTGACAGGTCAAACTTGGGAACTTACATTCGTTGTAATTGTCGTGACGCGTGCACGTGGAGAGATGCGCGATCGCGATCAGGAGGTAGACGACGCTCGACGAGGCGCGTGGCTGGACCATCTTTTTTTTTTTTCTTCGGGGTGCGATTCGCGCGTGCGGCCCGCAAAATGTCACAAAGCCATATATGCAGAACGTGAGAGACGGTCGTACACGGATGACGCCGCGAATGACGAAACGCCGTTTATTCCTTTGCTGTCGCGCCGCGACAGAAATCCTGCGTGAGATTATTTTTGTGGAATCGAGCAGCCCGGAGCAGATTCTGCAACGTCGTTATCGAGAAATGCGTCACCCCCTCCTCGTGGTAGGAGGTAGGGGGAGTTACCAAAACAAGTCGCGACGTCATCCGAGGACGTCATTGAGTTCGAGAGGCTCGATATATCGATCAGATCGCGATCGAGATCTCGAAAGGTATCGCGGCGCGTTTTCTCGGAGCGCAACTTCACTTTGGAAGAAGAGAGAAATAGTAATTGATAATCGGATATAATAGAAGCAAAGGATAATGTGCTGCGAAGGGAGAAAAATTCACGTAGAATTTGGCGAAGTGGAAGCGGACGCTACGGCTATCAAATGGATAGAGATAATCAACGAAAGTTGCGTTAGTATGTTTGAATTCTTAATGTCCAAGTATATCGTTGCATGAAAGATCGCAAGATTCACGACATCGTGAATCGCGATTACGATTAACATTGATCGAACGAAATTGTAGATAGAACAGATTTACGAAGCTCGAAGAGACGCTACTACCAATCCTCTGGACCACGTGTTCGAATTATGCAGCTATTCATGGACTTTGCCTCCCGGCCAAATGTACAAGTGTAAAATATACTATCGACCGTTCGTGCCGTTCTCCGTAAACGTAGATTATTTTACGATCATGGATTCCGTTGGCGAACGCGCGGAAATTAGAGTTCGTGGAATGTGTATCGGTATGAAATTTTTCATTTTCAATCAATATAACTATGTGATTTGGATTATTTTTTATTATTAGAGAATTTATAAAGGCTCGAGCTCTAAAGAAAACATGCTTAATAATATATTTAAAATAAGAAGTTAAATCGTTAAAAAAAGTACACGATTGACATTAATAGATTTTTAAAAAGAGTTTATCTAATCACGATTAGATTATCTTACTATTTAAAAGTCGAGATGCGATAAGGTAAATGTCACCTCTAAGACTCTTAAATAAGTCTGAAAACATCTTCTTAATATCGTCGAATGAATTGCATATGGCTATGAATTATTAATTATCTGGATGCTGAGAAGCGTTTTTTTTTGTCCTATGTGATTGTCTTAGGATGATGTTTACATTGAATGAATGTCATCGTCTATGACGTGGCTAATAATATATCTAGGACCTGCCATATCCTTGTCTACAACGAGATTAATCATGACATGCACAAGCGAGAATCGCGAAGCGAAGAAACGGATCAAGCTCGTTAATGATTCCAAAGCCACGGCAATTTTTATGTTCGACATCGATGTGATGCAAAGATCATTCAAAGTTGACACGAAGCAAGGATGCATCGGATCTCATTCTCGCAAATATATAACAATCACTTTTGCGCCTCAGGAAGCTGGAATCTATACGTGCCACTTGCCGTGTTTAATCTTGAATCACGTAATGAAAAGATTTAGATTTTTAATAAATTAAAACTTGAATTAATTAAACAAACATGATGTAAATCTCTGCGCTTAGCATCAATGATGTCATGTTATTTCAAAATAATGTCATGGCTAGCATTCTGAATTGATATAAGAATTCCTATAAATAATCTATATTATCTTTACGAATAGAAATGATTTCCTTATTCTTTAATGATGAATACATAATGACATTTGTCATCAATAAAAAAGAAAGAAAATAATTTCTTATTTTATCTTATCTATTACCATATAAAATATTCAGATGATTATCTTTTTCGAATTACAGAGACCGATTATTATAGAAGTATACGGTTACTGCAGCTCGACATTATTACATAAAGCAAATATACAGAATCGCTTTAATTATCCTACGAGATTAAAGAATGGCTTCGAAAGCTACACGAGCGATACTATCGTCGCTGCGCAAGATTTACCTGTGATCTCTTTATCGAAAAATTATATCGATTTTGGTCAAGCTAATTTGGTGACAGAAAATACTATGCAAAAAATTTCAGAAACTCTGTGCCTTACTAATCACACTCGGTCTGACGTATTAATTAAATGGGACCAAGGTTTCATCCTTGAATTATGATGTATATA
The DNA here is from genome assembly GCF_003651465.1 of Formica exsecta. Classification (NCBI taxonomy): domain Eukaryota; kingdom Metazoa; phylum Arthropoda; class Insecta; order Hymenoptera; family Formicidae; genus Formica; species Formica exsecta. The sequence continues at coordinate 1,414,814 of NW_021849211.1, forward strand.
ATGATAGCTGTCATACATCTTTTTTTCTTACTTTTCAAGATTATCTAAGTATCGCGATAATTATAAAATCAAATAAAGTTATAAGAATATTAATTTATTTTTCTATCTCTTTTATCGACAATCAATATCAGATTATGTATAGATATTGAAGAAATTTTCGACATAATACCCGCTATCGCGAAAGTACCAGCGGGTCAGACAGTTCTATTCGAAGTCACATTTAATCCCGACAAAGGAAGCAATTTATTCGCGCGAGAATTTGTCGGATATGTTTTCACCGAACAGCAAGAAGATCTTCCTTATGAGGAAAATCTTGTATTTCCTACAATTACATCCGTGCGATTAATCGGTACATATGTCCTCTGTCACTTTTTTGCATAATGCTGCGATTACCTTAATTTGACGGCGATATCATACTTTCTCTTTTTTACAGGTCATTCTTTTCCTATTTGTTCCGATGGCTGGATCCCCCAATACGAAATACCTCACATAATCAAAATGCCTCCTTGCTTACCGTCATTTCCGATTTACACCACGTTTCTGATAAAAAAGTTCGGACATTTACCATTGATGTATCGCTTTGTTCCGCCGACATCAAGCCACTTTTTCGTGAAGCCGATGATGGGAATAATTCATCAGTACGGGCATTTAACATGTTTAATATTGTCCAAATTATTCGGATTTAGCGTAGATTAGATATCATTGCATTCATATATATATATTATATATATCATGCATAGTTAGGTATATAATTTAGAGCGACGATTATGATTTTTATCTTTACTATATAAGACATTTGTACACAATATTTAATGGAGTGATATTCTTAACACGTTTAATACTTTTTTTTGTTGATCAATAAGACATATTATGTGATCTTTTCTAGAAATTATCAGATCATTGTAGTTGGTATGTTACCCGGTACTGACAACGAACGCGTTTATGTGGAGCGTTGGGCGATACGTTTCAACGGAAATATAAAATCGGAGTATTTCATAGATTTTCGAGGATTCGCGGAATGTGCTAATGTCAGTTTTAGTGATCAAAATCTTGTGAATTTTGCACCGACATTTCCAAATTGTCGGGAACCGCAACAATTCTGCATGCGAAATATTACTCGACATACAATAAAGTAAATTTTTATAATGATATTAAAATATCAATGTGTGCCATTATTTATCTCTTGTTGCAAAAAGTTAATTAGGAATATTACTCTGAGGTATTATCAATTTATCATTATAATTCTTTTTGATTAATATCGATTTTTTAGATACGAGTTTGTTAACGTCCCACCTGAACTCCAGATTCAAAATAAAAATAACAAAATTTTCTCGAACGATACCGTCATTCACGAGTGGATATTTTGCCCTACTACAATTGGAAACTACGAGTTTGACATAGAGTGCATTTTATTTATACTGAACGACGAAATTCCCGTTGGTCCCAGCATTCGCGTTACACTACACGTAATAGGAAGCTGCGAATCTAGTTGTCTTGTGGTAAATTAAAATTTTAGTTAGCTAATAAAAAAGCATACGAATTAAATAACTTCCGTAACATATATTATTATGTATTCGCCAGTCAGCACCCGATGAATTAAATTTCGGAGTTCAGGCGTACAAAGCTACAAAAGAATTAAATTTTCATATATTTAACCTGAGTCCGGTAAATATCCATTACAAGATAATGTGTAACCATTGTAATTGGCCGATCGGAAACATAGAACGCGATGTAAAAATACAGCCGATTATGGACACCGTTTTCGCCGGACAAGATAAAATGATCACCGTTTCTCTTACACCCACCACACCGGGATATTACGAACTTTTCCTTCAATATTTTGTGAGATTAAATCTTCACACAATCGCATTAGTTCCAAATCAGATGCCAAGAAATATCTGCAAATTGAGCTCTTTATGCGTGTTACCCACCTTAAAAGTAAATACATACACAAGCAGTACATAGCATTATTCCAAATTATAATTCGAAATAATGCTATTTTAAAATAGAGGGGCATTAACAGTTTATTAATAAAAATTTTAATAGTATACTAGGTGTATAATAATTTACATATACAACAATTGTATGTTATAATGAATAATAGGTCACAAATTTACAATGTTACGGGCCTTATCCGGATATGAGCAAAGCTTTTCTTTGGAAGCTGATGAAAATAAATGTGTATGCTAAATTTCATGTCATTTTTGCAATCTCGATAATTTTACTTTTATATAAACATAGATTATACATTTTTTTCTTAGGTTCAATACGTTACTTCAAGATCTACAAGCGGAAACGTCACAAACGCTGTACGTAAACTTTCCAGCGATGGCCTTACATGAAAGTCCCGTTGTTGTAAAATTGCTTTTAAGAAACGTAACTCCAGTGATTGCTTCTTGGAATATTAAAAGAGTGCAGCTCTGTTCTTGCCGACCCGTTGCCAAAGGCTTCTCGTTGCAACGTGCGAAATACGATTGTTTGCACAGAAAAGTGTGCTCTGTACAACCAAAAACAGGAAATTTTGAAGTATAACGTTACATTAATATTTAATCATTAATTTGTGTGTGTTATCATTATTTCATATATATTTTAATAACATGTAGCCAGGAGAAGAAAACTGGATAACTCTAGAGCTGCGTTACGTATTATTAGAAAAGACTGAATCCAAGTGGGACTTAGACCTTGGAAATAATCGTCATATTTTTTTCCTCATGGCGATCGAAGGATTATCCGATTCTGTTAATAAGCTTCACCTTTTAAACGGCACGCAATTTAAGTTTCAGCATATTTACTTGGGAGATAAAAGTCCTATTTATCAGGTTATTATTTTCATTTAAATATAATATAACGCTTATAACACGTAGTGTAAAAATTTTTCAGGTATGTTGGGTGCATAATGGTACAAATCATAGCATCCCGTTCTCTGTAAATCCCAGAACGATGCGCGAAATAAATCAGGAATACTGCTATGAGGTTTTTTCCTGTGCGACTCCACATGCAATCGTGAATCCGCAGTCCTCTGTCCCGATTCTTTTAAAATTTCAACCACGACAATTTGGCACATTTAAGGTTTGTCATTATATACAACAAACTTAATGAAAAAAAAAAAAATAAATAATTTGTTTCTCTTTCCAAGCCTAAAAATATACAATTATTTCTTTCCATTTGAACAGGGCAGATTATGCCTGACTCTGGGTGATGAAGAAGAAGAACTGATATTGGAAGGCGAATCTTCCTTGCCACATAAACCAGCAGCAATTGGAGAATATATACCATCCAAATGTAATTTCGAAGATGAAGATGATATTCCTGTATACTTTAGTGCTGACTGTATAGATATTTCGCACATAGCTACGCATAGTCACGCAATAAAAATGATTATGATGCACAATAATTTAGTGCAAGATGTACTCGCTTATGAATGGAAGAGGTTTATCGCTTTAAATTAAACTATGAACAAAATTATGTATTGATCTAAAATAAAATGAGTATTTATTTCTTTCTTTCAGAAATGATATTCCCGGAGTAATCCACGTGGAAGTTTATCCACAAAAAGGTTTGATAAAACCAATGTCTGTTAAAAGTTTTCGCGTAGCTATAAATACCGAAGAATACCCTTGCGTGATTGATGTTAACATTCCGTGCGAATTTATTAATACCAGCCAAAGACGGGCTTATCAGAGAAGTGTGTACAAGTTAGAAGATTTGTCTCGAGAATTAAAAGGGCAATTTACTATCACAGAAAAAGGCGTCAGCGTTCCAGTAAGTAAAATATATATATATAATACAAAAAATCCCTCTCTCTGTGTAAAATTCTAAATATTTGATAATATTCGAAAGGATTCAAGATTCAAGAAAAGATTTCACAAATAAAATTTGTGGAAAATTGAATAGAAGACACAAGTTATATAAAAATCAAGAAATCTTTTTTAAACATTAAATTTTATCTTACCTCATTTTTTTTGTTTTTGGTTTTTAGAAACCATCAATGGAAGTTTTGGAGAAACCTCAAATCTTTTATAAAGCCATAACGATTCGATGTTCTATATATAGTGTGGAAGATAAATTTCTAAAAATTAGTCTAATGGATGAATTAATAAATGCACCTCCAAAGGAAATACGCATCGAGAAAAATGATAGACAGATATTGACATTCGGGAAAAAGGATATTAGTCGATCTTCCTTTATTATAGAAAATCTATTATGGTAAAATTTTTAATTTTAGAAATATGATAACAATGAGCAAAAAATTTAAATTTATAATTTATTTATAAAATTTATTTATGAAAATTCTAATTTCATGTTATTTAATATTTATTTATTATGTTATTTGATATATTTCATTATATTTTTTAGGGAAATAGTCAACAGCAAAATATTTAAAAACATTATGCAAGATGTTCTGCAGAATGAATCGAATTTGTTTTATTCACAATTCACAATGAATTTACATGAAAGAAAAAGATTGATACAAAGATCGTATATTTCACCACCACGAGCATTAATCAATCGTATATTGGAAAGAGTAAGATGTTATCTCTAGTGTTTGTTAAAAAAAAAGCACTCTGTCAATCAATTCTTTGTATTTTTCAGATGTTATTTATCATACTGCACCAAGAGTTTGCTTTAAAGACTGTGCATCTAATTCAACATACAGACATCAGACATAAAGGCTATTTGAACATAGTATCTGGCATGAATAGAAAAAAGACAGCCGAACGAGGTATATCGAAATATATTTTTTTTTTTACAAAACAGTTTTTAATTGTTTCAATCGCTGCTTAATTCGTTTTAGAAACACGGATTTTAATTCAGGACGACGAAGATCTTTATATGACATCAAGATCAGCAAACACTGAAGACGAGGAACGATCAAGAATATCTTTCGCCATATAATGGTAGTCAGATATTAATATATGTATACAGTTATATACAACTGCCATTCATGCTAGCTACTCGTTGCAATGTAAGTATCTGCAATCCTTCTAAATACAGCCAGGAATTTATTTCCTTTATTCCTGCTTACTTTTTGACCTTCTTCAGTGCTTTCATATAATTTTTCCACTACAGGATCTGTTGCCTATATTAACACAAAATTTATTCAATATTTCCATATATAAAAATAAATAGCTATAAATAGCTATATATACTTACCAAATCCTCCTTAGCAATTTCTTTAAATAATGGATGTTCTTGAAAGTGCCGAACTATCCATTCATGCAAATCTTTCACATCCGTTACAGTGTATACAGTCGCCTATATATAATAATAAAAATTAGATTCCATAAAATTAATATAAAAAATTAAGCGACACACTTACCTCTTCCGCTAACACATAAGCATATTCTGCTAATAAAGATTTGTTTATTATCCTCCATTTGTGTTTTGATTTTTTGAAATGTGGGTCTGGATATAGGAAAAACATCTTCTTTAACTATACAAATTAAGAATGCTAATTAATTCAAACTATATACTTTTATATTTTTATATATGTCATGCAAACAAGACTTTTATCTTTACTTGTCCTTTGAAGAAATAATTTGGCAGATATTTCATAGCATTTGTTCTCAAGCAGGCAATGTTTTGATATTGACCAGGGTTTTGCGAACGCAAGGCAGCAATGCGATCCATAACATAGTCTGATACTTTTATTCTGATTTCCATACCAAGTATTAGACTATCGGGAAACATTGACGATAAGGCAACTGAAAATTGATTTATTGATCACTTTGATTTTTCAATAAGATAGATATTAGATTACAAAAGGTAAATTACCCAGTAATCCTCCATAGCCGCAACCAACATCTGCAAACTCTACGCGTTTTTGTGTTTCCTCAGTATTGTTGGAAAAATATTGTGGATACAAGGCACTCCAATCCATTAATTCTGGTTTTATGGGACTGTAATGTAAATAATAAATGATACAAAATAATTTATATAATCTTAAAAGTCGATGAAAAACATGACAAAATTCCACTCACTATTCAATGCAATGATCAGCTATCGGATTTGAATGTGCGCGTTGTCTATAGTATTTCTTTTGCGGTAGTGCCATCGGTAGTGTCGTCGACATGATCCCGTTAAATATTTTTTAATTAAATGCTTATCTAATTCTTCTTTCACTAATACAGTGTCAAAATATAACACGTGTTTATTCGTGTATATTTTAAGAGGTTATGTACAATATTGTACACAAAATGTGCTTATTAATTACAAACTACACTTTGTAATTAGACTTTACTTTCCACTATAGCTAATTATATATATGTTAGCTCTTTAGAGTGAAGAAAAGAAAGATGTAGAATATGCAATAAAAAAAGAACGAACTATACACAAAAAAACGAGACTCAACAATGTGATAAACCCATTTTTTTCTGCATTTGATTACATCTTTCTATAATTTTTTGATAATGAAAAAACTTAATAATATTAATAAATATACATTTATTATATATATATTGCATATATATTTAAAATATAAAAAAAGTACGCGATTGACACATGAGCGCACGTGCGCGGGCGATCAGCTGATCGATGCGATGCGCGCACCGCCTGGTAGATAATAGCGGCATTAACGGAGTTGAACGGAGAGAAGAAACGAAGGAAGCGGGTATCTTCGCGCTCTGTGTTCTCCTTTCTTTATCGTTCATACGTTGTTTTTTTTCGTTCGCCACGGTCTTGCGACATCAGTAAAATGTAATCGCGAGTGAGAGCGGTGCTTATGTAACGTATGTGAGTCGACGCCGTTGCCGGTTGAAGAGCGGAGGACCTCGGAGAATAGCGGGATCCTCCCAGGTGAGGTTAGGATTAGGGATCTCCATTCCGCGACGGTATTCCTTTGTAATAGGAATCGTGATTATTCAAACGTACGTACATGTACGCACATACATGCGTACATACGTGTGTTTCCCACAAACGCGCGGTTATCTTTGTTTCGTGGATATTTACTCATGGATATTTCTAACTTTTTTTCTTAGATTAAAGATGCATTATAAAAATCGGATCATTAACGTTGCGATGACAGAAAGTCTCATCGGATTCGTCAATTACATGTCATTTCTGATATAAATCAAGGGTATGAGATATTATATAGTAGAAATTCGTGGACGTTATATTTGATTAGTGTAATAGATGTGGGATTTAAGTCATATTTGTGTTGATTATTTTTTCAACAACTTGGCGCAAAATCTTTTGAATTTTTTAGTAACAAGAAAAATTATACGAATCAATCTTTCTCTATATGCAAATATCATAAAATATTTATGTAACATCCCATATTGGACCGATTTTGAACTTTCCGTTCATATCGCAGGAGTCGAATACGCCCCATACGTTGTTGAAATTAATAATTTTGCCTATCAATATATTATTATATTTATAAGAGATTGCACATAAAAATGATTATTATCCATAAAAAATGTAACGTTTAAACGAGAAAATTAAGTAAAAAAACATGTAAATCTATAATATGATTTCCATAAAATAATAGGAAAAAGAGTTAAATACGTCTTATATATATATAACTGATGAAGTATATATTATATATAAATGATGATTGTTCTATAAATATATACATATATGTATATGTATTTTATGTACTCGTACATATCATATATCCTCTGTTTTTTACATATATATATATTTATTTTCTATATATTTTTTATGCTTTTAATGAAAATAAATTATCATATAATTTTTTGATTATATGTATATTGTCACATGACTGTCATCAAATGCTTATTAGACTCATGCGACAATGAACGAAATAACAGTCTTGACATATGAAACTTGAGACAAAAGAATACTTAAATAGATCGTTATACATATACAACATGGGGTATATACGCCTCATGGTGTAATAACGGCACTACATATATTTAGACATAAAAAAATACATAATTTTATAAAATATTTTATGATAATGTTACATTTTTATTAATAGCGAAAATATGAAACGGTCTAAACGGACAGTTCAGCGTGGGATATTTGCGGTCGACACGAAGGGAACGTGTTAAATTTGCATGATTTGTGGAGATAACAAGAAAATATTATCTATATGTAATACTCATATAGTATAGAGAATATAAATTTTTGAACAGCTATTTTATTTCTCGCTTTTTTATGTTTCAGGTGGACGAGAAAGCGACTTTCTTATTCATGACGATATCGGATTTTCCGAGAGAACGATCTTTTATTTCAATCGGTAAGTCACTACAATACTTTTTACTTACTCGGCTGATCGGCATGTTAATTCGATAGCACGCAAAGCGAAAGCGAAGCGATTATGTTTTATCAGCTCTATTTGTTATCACAAACCCTGATAGCATCCGGGATTGCATATATCCTGATCGTGAACCGATAAAGAGTTCTTCCCTTCGTAATTTTTACACAGATGAGATTTAATATAATAAACATTAAATAATTATTAAATACTCTATAAAATAAATATTAAATATACCATAATTAGTTATATAATACTATTAAGATAAAATGCTACGGAATATTTGACGTAATTGATTAAATGAATAATGGATTTTTTACTTGTATGATTGTTGATATAATCAATGTTTATGACTCGTATAATTTACGAATAATTGCATCATCGAACAACATGCACTATTAAAAGGTTCAATTAAATTGATGCATCTCAAATGTCAAACTACTGTTTGTATTTATTTGAACGCGATTTGTTCACGTGGAAATGGTTTAACACGCCACAGGATACATCAATTATTTACACATTGATGAATTCCAAGAAAATTGCATAATACAATTGATGTGTGCTCTTCAATCATCGATGTATTAAATCGATGCGAATGATCGGCAACAAGCATGTATCTACACAAGTATTTACTCGATTTGTATGGCAAATCGATTAATCTATGTGCATCAAGTGCGAAATGTCGAATACACTTCTGCATTTACGTAAACATTACAATTGACAATGGTAGCAAAATTAATGGGTGCGAATTAATAGCTTTGTGACTATATTTGTCATTTAATATTTATTAATCGCATAAAAATCTAAAGAAGGAAAATAATAGAAAAATATCGATTAAAAAGCGTATTATATATTATACATGTGAAAAATATTATTATAACAAAAAAATATTCAGATAAAAATATTTAGATATTAAATTGTTATAAATTCTTATTATATATATGAGCGAATCGAGAATGAAAAAGATGTTACATCTTTAGATGAATTCTAGTTTCTTTAGATAAATTTAATTTTTAAAATTATAATGTGGTCGTGTATAAATTATTTTCTTGCGGTTTTTACGTTATCGGAGTATAGTTTGAGAACCGCTGCTTTATGTGAATATTTACAAAAGCTGAATACGATAATGTTGTCGAGCGATCACATGTAAATATAAACCGGATGATACTACTTTAGCGGTCGTTGAAATCATCAGCGAATTGGTAATACATTTGTTCGCCGAAAATGCCGCACCAAGACGAATCGCCGTCCGAATCTCGGAGTATTATCATTACGTCTCCAAAACGGAATATATCTTCTTGGGATCCTAGATCGTGGTTCAACTCTAATTCGGATTCTGATCTGGTAAATAGTTTCGAAACTGATAATTTCCAAAATAGTTATAAATCATAAGATAGATTAGATTAAAACAGCACACACGAGAATAATTGATACATCAAAATTTGTTTCGGCAGCTACAACATATCAAATTCTCTTAATTAAGATCGATATCGATTATTTCGAAATAAAAAATGATATTAAACTTTACCATGGCAGCTAGAGAAACATCGTTTCACGTATTTCCGTTGTTAGAGAATAAACAAGCCAAGCGTATTGGCTCGTGCATTTTTCACATATCGCGCATATGAGAGGGAGAGAGAGAGAGAGATTGTTGATACTGTTATAAAACATGGTTTATCTAATATTCTTCTAGATATGGCAATTCACGATTATTATACCCATTCATGCAAAAAAAATAACGTTCTTGTGCATAGCAAATAATATGACAATCCAGTTTGACAATTTCAATTATACATCTCTGTATAATACCTATTTGTCACTGTTTGTATGTTTTAAAAACTGCTAATCATATTTTTCAAAAGTTGTAATAAAAGAAATTTGATTTTTTAGACTCTTATGATTCTGATTAACTACTTTTCTTTCTTCCATATTGCATACATTACAAAAAGAGATTGCTGTCAATCTGCGCTTTGGTATAATTCGGTCAATAATATTTTCTTCTCTTTTTTTTTCTTTATTCAGACAACGGATTTCCGACGTTATCTCGTAAACACGCTTGCAGACATTTATGTTATCCATTCCCGCTGAAAATACATGTCGGCGATGTTACATATTGCTCATTGACATCTGTTTAGTCTAGCACAGCTGATGCATTTAACGATCAGCTGTTTATATTTCTAATTAGGGCGCAACTCTCATATGGTATCGATATTCATTCGGTATGTTAAAGCGATAAAGGAATAAATAGTCACAGTTCGAAAACTTCGATTTTTAAACGAAATTTCTCTGATAGTTAATCTTCTTATAATCTTGTGAATGTAAAAAGGATATTTAAAAATATCCTGTCAAGATAAGATACTGAAAAATTGAGAGAGAAAGAGAGAGTAGAACAGTATTTTATATAGATAGTTTTTCTAAATCGAAGATGTTTTTTTTATTTATTATATTTAATATGTTTAATAATTAATGTATTTATTATATTTTTATTATATTACAATTAAATTATTTGTGATATTTATCAAAGTAAAGAGTTGTAAAACATAAAATTTCAGATTGTAGTCCATAATCTTAATATACATTTAACGTGCTCGTCTAAAAAAAAATTATCCTTTTATCGACATTAAAAACTCCATCTCCATATTTATCAAATTAAATCTAAAATTAAATCGCCACTAAATATGCGGTGAGAATACGAGCCAGTATACACAAGTAACTCCACTATATACTTATTATTCTCTCATCGTGGAGAGAGATTTACCGTTATAAATAAAAATTCTCATTTTATTGACATTAAATGCAATCTTATCTCTCAATATACATTTTAGCACATAAAGAGCTTATAATAAAATGCGCTACGAGAATACGTGTCAATATCTAGGCGAGATATCTAGGATGCATTTACCAAAGACATTTAACGTTAACAAAGATAAAAGGAGCCGACATCTTTTTTAATGTTTCCCNCCCTACACTCCTACGCGGTAAGATGACGTCGTCGTCGGCGTAGTCTGTCAGTATCGAGGTGCGTATTTCCCTCTCTATTCTTGCACCACCTGGTGAACGGACCGGCCACGTGGATGGATCGCCCACACGCGAGTGTCAGGTGTTGTTGCCTCGGTCAATTGTTCCCTCGGCCGCAGTACGCGAAGGATGTTGCGCCGCTCGGTCTCGTGCAAACCAAGCCGAGCGAGTCAACCACGCGATCGAACTATCGTCATCAACCCGCGATCTTTTTCGTTATGACTGTTCTGAATTTTACGTTAATACAGACGATAGGTTGCTATATAGTGCGCGAAAAATACTTGCACGTCATTTACTGAGAAATTTTTGCTATCGATGATTTGTCAATTGGAAAAAGTGGGAAGTAAATAAATTTAAAAGAAAATAATGAATAAAAAAAATTAAATATTGATCAATATAAATCAGAGATTGATAAAATATATATTTATCGATGTGTGCAGTGATATATTTTTGTGATATCAGCGTGAACTTTTTCTAAAAGTAAAATTTAATATATATTACGTGAAATTTCTAGTAGTAATTTTCTTTTGCTAATGAGATTACATATATCATCCTAATAAAAAAAACATATATAATTTGCAATAATTGTGACCGATTTTTTATGATACTGTGCGCTGGTAGATTTGTAAGAATTGTGTAAAATCAGGGAAATTTCCAATGATCGCATAGATGAGAATGACTAATCATTCAAGAAGATATTCTCATTACATACTTCACCTTTCAGTTTTGTAGTTCGTGATGTTTTGCAAAGTGATATCAAGAATCGTGATGATCGTGACGATCATGAATGACGACGAAGTAATGATGTGACTTAACTACCTCGCGCGCATTTAACGAGTGATTAAAAGCCTAAGCCTTCGATCCTTGGCCTCGATCTACTTTACCGTGGTTTACGACGACTATTTTATTGCGCCCTTAAATTAGCGACGAGAGTTCTCATAATAATTTCTACAACTTTTAAATGAAGAGGGTAAATTTGATTCCTATTTGTCATTGCAATAATTGAAACATATTTAATTATCGTTTATAAAAATTTCTTACTCTAAAAATATAACTTTTTTAATTGACTTTTTTTTTGTAAATAGCAATTATATAATTCCTTAATGTTGAAAGTTATTAGTTTTATTTATTGCAATTACTAGATTCAGTTAGGATAATTGAGGCTAAATATTTTAAACTAACTTGTATTTCGTAAAATTGATTTTTAACAGCTTTGTAGAAGGAAATAGTTCAATGGAATAGACGATATAGAGAACACTGTTACGTAAATTTTTATGAAAACGATGTTAAATGTCTAAGCGTTTAGCGTTATCGCAAGGATATTGTTTGCAAATTAGCAGTGCTAGTTTATACATTTCTTGTACCTTGGACTTCTCTTACTGTTTGATCGTTTCCCTGCCCTATATTCGCGACCTGAATTCACCCGATTTACTTCTCGTGAAATACTCGATGCCGAGTAGTGCGAAAATAATTCGCGACACGCGAACCAACAGAGATGTCAATGTCTTTGAAATTTGCTTTTTGATTTCATATCTTAAAGTAAAATTGAATTATTCCAAGAAAACATCATTTCTTAAACGAATCTTATTTCGTAATAGCTTTTTTTCTTGCTTGTCTCTTTAGTTAAATGTCTATGCAATATGAAAATTGCGAATAAAGAAAATAATTTTGCGAAAGTTTGAATTATTATTTTTGATTCTTAATATATTATATAAATAGCGATTCACTAATATGACTATATTGCTTGCTTGCGTTGAAATGACTCATTGTCCCGTTAGTTTTCACGATTTCGAAGAATTTAGTCAACGCTAATTCATACACTTAGCATTATTATAGAATACTTCATAATAACAATTCTATTAGAAATATATTTATAAGTAGTTGCTTAAATTCTTGAATTATTTATTAAATTTTATAATATATATATAGATTTTTTAAATATTAATTTAATTTAATTTAATTTAATTCAGTTTTCTACTATAACTTTTTATCGGATAATAAAGTAAAATATACAAATTTTTTTTTTTAGATTTTGCTGTTAAATAAATAATAATATATGGAATAAACTATAAATTGATCAAAAATACTTCGTACAATTGTCAGATGTAGCGACTGTTTATCAGATTTAAAAATATGCGATATATACATGTCGGATTGAAATGATAAATAACTAACAAAAGAGGAGATATACTATGTGTATAAAAATGTTGGCAAACACTCTCACACACGCATATTTATATTCATTTTTCTTGCGATAACGCAGCAATGAAAGAACGCAAATTTCTATAGTACGCGGATCAGCTGATTTATCGATCCTCTCACATGATCAACCAGTTGCGCTTTTTATCCCGGATAATTCTGCTTCAAGATTATTACGGCGACTCTTAATTCATCAGTATCGTGGTGCGAGTTGTCGAAATTGTATGTACGGTATCGATCGTTCGCGATAATCATTGATAATTTTTTTTTAATATTATTTTTTTATATATAACATACGAATTTTGACTATATATATATTTAATATCAGAAGTGTAATTTTTTATCATCATTCAAAGTGACTATTGTTATATTATGCAGTGCATGAAACGCTATCTGTTTATAATAACTACAGATATATAGGTTATAAAAAGCGATGTCCTCTTTTATTACTCTATGGTAACAATCGCTATCTTTACCACAGTAATCTCTGTAAGAATTGCTATCGATGATCTTTCGTAAATATGACAGTGTGACTTGCCTCGATTTTTGAACAACTCGATATTTTTAAAAGTGGGGAAGATAGTATAAAAAAATGTATATAATTTAACACAATATAAATTTTATTGTAGAAAAAGAATATATCGGTAAAATACTGTTCTAAAAGCGGATATAATATTGTTTTAAGAGCTTAAGGGGGGCTTATCATCCCATCAGTGAAATATTTTTCATCTATATATATATATATATATCATCATCTCAATATAACGCCATAAATAACAAAAAATTGTTATTAAATTAAATTTATATTAAATTCATGAGAAAGTAAAGTTTGATTAGTTCACAATTAACCAATAATTAATTTAAAAAAAATAATGGTACTGTATTTAAGTATAATTAATCATCTGTCAGAATATTAATCACGATTGCAATCTGTTGATTCGAACAAAAATCGATTTTCTCTATATTCTCTCTCTTTTTTTAATTTATATCGGTTGCAACTTAAGATAATCGTACGCGATTACGAATCACCGGATAATTATAAATGCTATTATAGTGATGCATAATAAGGACAATATATCACATATACCGCTTTGAAGCATATTCCCGTAGCCTTGAGGCTACCGAGAAGAGAGTCAAGGAAACGGATACAGCAGACGATTAGTCCTGCATTCGTTATTATGAAGGAAACCGCAATTTCGAGATTCAATTTGGCTCGGCATGACGTTGCGATGCGACACAACATGACGCGCGCATTGCTAAATTTTACCTCACTGAATGCGCGATTAATTCAGCAATTATGAGAGTTAACTGAGGTGAACGTCTGTGTGGTGCAACGTTATTATTAAAGCGCGAACAATATTGTGAAACATCGTAAAATTATATCGCTATAAAAGACAGCTCTTTTCGCTTCATCGAAGATACCAAAAGTTAAAACTTATTTATAGTGCGTAAATAGTGCGAATTTAAATGGAATATATTCGTCGAGTCATTTTCACGACGATTACAAATGGTGAATGAATCTTCCGTGCGTTGGATGAGACTCGAATAGTTTGTCGAAAAATAGTTGTAAATTACAAAAAATGTCGCATCTGCGAACGAAGACCAAAGTGCTCTCTGACAAGACTTACAAGCACGTTACTGGGACAGCAGAATGTCGCAGAAATCAATTTTCTCTGTTGAAAGGACGGCCTCAAAACATCGTGCATCGTCTGGAACATCGGTTTCACGAGGTAACTTTGTCGGAGGAATATGTATTCTGGAATCGTTTGTTTCTCAATGATTATTAGACATAATTGTCACATAATAAAAATTGCGTTCAAATTCTTTCTAATTTTTGGAGATATAATTTTAGAGATGTTTATTTAAATATTGCTATGAATGTGTATTTTTAAAGATACAAAATATGTAGGATATTACAGTAACTTGTATGCGAAACTAAACTTTCTTTTTTAGAGAAATTTATACAGAAAAATATAAATACGCAAAATACATACACAGGCAGAAAATTCTTCCGCGAATGTAAATATTATGAACAGACTTTCGCAATAGCGAAAGATTTAAAAAAACAATCGACCTCTACTACGATTTCTTCTATCGCGCATTTTCACGTATTCACTAAAATTATCTTTGTGCACTGAAATAAATCGTATAGAGTATGATAAACACGTTGGCAACGACGAAATGGATGCATACATCGCAAATATTATTTCACGCATTTTCTGACTGACCTATTCTCTATTCTGGTGTTGAATGGGTCAAAACTACGTCATTCATATTATCGTGCGAAGTCACGTAGAATTCTTCCGTTTGGCAGCGTGTTTTCAATAACAAAAACAGGCGACAATTCAAAACTCTCGTGTCTCGTAGCATCTCTCATCGCAACCAACACTCGCCGAGTTACATACCGCGCTTTCGCTATAAATCAAAGAACAATGTGATCAAAATTTCCTCTGTTGCGCACGTATTTAAATCTCATCGGGTTTAGTTTCTTGATGTAACTGTAGCCTGATTACTGAAAATGGACACATCTACAGTTTCTGCGAATTATAAAATACGTTATAAATTAATTTTAGTCCTTTTAGCATTTAAAACATACCGTATAAACATACTATTTATATTTTTAAAGTGTATTGTTATTTTTGGTTATCATTAATTATTAATTCAATTAGACTATATACTATCAAGTATTTTAAAAAGTATTGCAAACGATGTGAGAAAAATAATTAGTCCTTATTTTTTTAATGAAATAATATTTAATATTATATCCGGATGTGCGGTTATTCCATTTACAGTGATTCTATATATAATTAAATTCGGAAAAATCAAATTCATGCAATTTGGTAAAACCCATTAGTTATGCGAATTACGCAGGTTTTGTATCGACGAAATCCGCTCTACACGGTTATGTTATTAAAATACGATATATTTTTATCATGCATTTTTACATTATTTTAATTAATTTATAAAAAACCGTTTATTTCATTGTGAGATTTGCGATGTTCAAGATTCTCTCGCAAAATTATTATATTAAAATTAAAATTAAAATTATTATTCTCTCGCATTCGATTAAATTTCACAAATTCCAATATTTCACACGCGAATAAAAGACACTTGTCATTTATCTAAAATTTTTAATTTGTGAATAGCATTTTACATTTTATTTTTGGCTGGCATTTTTTTGCAATTAGATACGTGTTCTTTATATTCTTTGTATTTTCATGTTTTAATTGCTGAGAACGAAAAATAGGTACAGAAACAGTTTAAAACCAAATCTGCATCTTTTAATGCGCACGATTTTAAGAATAAATTCATCTGCGAATTCTTTTTTGTTTTGCGTTATATTAAATTAAAAATTTAATTAAAAATTTATAGTTCTTTATTTTTCTAGAAAATCAGAAGATCCCTTCTTGGAAATTACATGATTTTTCTCTGTTTTTCTCTCGCGTCAGTATATCTTGCAACTTGAGATGCATAATGCTACGTTATAAAAACGTACTACACATGTTATATCTTTTTCTTCATATATTTCTTGAAATAGTAGTTGCTGTAAAACTTATCATTCCGATTACATGCATTTTTTTCATTATAATAGATAATGAATTCTGATGATATTACACATTTGTATTTGAAGAGAAAATATATTAAATACATAGATTTAACACGTTAAATACGAGCATAATAAGATTACATTTTTCAAATTATATTCGATATTAAGAATTCGCGATGGATGCAAATATAGCTGTATTATTTTACTTGATAATTTTATGACGCCCATTACAAGTACAGAGCAAATACAAGTATAACATTTATTACTTTATGTAATAAGTTTATCGTGCAAATTAAAACAATGCCGTGCATTGTTGCATTGTTCTCAGTGTTCACCAGCTGCATCCGCATAGTACATCGGTCTTCTCGCGATTATGCAGCCGCAAGTTTATTTTCAGTTACCCCCAAGGTTTTTGTGCCAACGCCGCGAATTTTGGGTGCGACGCTGATTAATGTGTCTCCGTTCTTTTCGGAGATACCGTTGACCTTGCCAAATCTATCATTATCATCATCCGCGGCATTTGACAAAATAGGCCGTGGCTATATTTGCTCTTGATTTAGAATATCCGGTTGATGTTGTGCGAGTAGTTACTTAATTAAAACTATTTTCAACTAATCGAGACGACTCGTCATAGATTATGTCTAAAAATATTCCGCTTGCGCGTCGCATTTCAATATTATTTTTGCTAATTATTATTTTAATTAATCCGATGAGATATATAAGACTGCAGTACAACTTTGTCTTTTACATAGCGATTTATTTTCTTTTTAAATATTTGACTATTATATAAAATAAGATAATTTATATATAAAAAAGAGCGATTAATAATTTTTTATTCTAGAAGGATGAGATGTATTTTTTTTTTAAACCGAACAGTATTATTTTTTACAATAATGACTCCTTTTTATACTCTTTTAAATAGTCAAATTTTTTTCTATAATTTCTAATTATTAATATTTTGGGATATTTAATTAAAATTTCTCT
Source organism: Formica exsecta (assembly GCF_003651465.1). NCBI lineage: Eukaryota > Metazoa > Arthropoda > Insecta > Hymenoptera > Formicidae > Formica > Formica exsecta. Next base: position 1,432,783 of record NW_021849211.1, read on the forward strand.
CTATGTCATATATCTTTTTGATATTTTATTTTCATAAATTTTTACTATGAAGTCATATATTTTATTAAAAGGAAATTGACAATATTTAATGCTAATCAAATATTAATGACCATCAATTTAGAATACTATACTACTGCATAATTAAAACAACCTTTGAATGTTTATATGCTGAATCATGATGGGTATTAGTCATTCACAAAGTGCTGCCAAAAATGTACGTGTATCGATACAAGTTATGGAAGGCTAAATAACGGGATATCATGTTTCGCGATTTTACACATCCATTGGCACTTTTCGACATTACAGGATGCTCGAAGAGTGTTACAAGAAGAAGGGATACAAGAAGCATGCCTCACAGTTGATCGATTAGAAAGTCTTGCTCGTGCCACGACAAGATAGTAAATCTGCTATTCGAATCGCGAGCGAAACCAATTGTGAAATTTCATTAATGGTGCCATAAATCACGATGCACACTCGTAGTAGCCACTGATACATTGCCAGAGATATCTTTGGCCAATGCTCTCAACGAGTTCGATAATGTTAAAAGATAGGAAATGCGAATGCGAAATCTGTGCTTTGTTACCTTGACAGATCATGGTAATCTGAAAGCAAGTGTCATTGTTAACCATGTACAATTGAGAATTTATTAGAAATGAAAATTATAATATAAAAATGTGCTTTTATCATGCACTATTTTTTCACATATATGCAAATACATATATCTATATTAGTTCATCATTTTTTTATTACTGCCTTCAAGATGTACAGATATGTTTTATTTAAAATTTCAGCAAAAGGAAAAGATCATAATTTATAGAAATTAATTTATTACTTGAAAATGTTCTAATATTTTATTTAAAAAATATATTATAAGTAATTTATTATTACATTTTTATGAAAGAAAAAAAATTGAAAATATCTTTTGCTTTCTAAAAATTATAATATATTTATATATAAAATATTAAAGAATACACAAATATTTATAAATTTACTGTATAATGTGTGATATTTACAAGATTGTACAAATTGTACTTTTTTTCTAATGAAAGAAAAAAAATGGAAAATATCTTTTGCTTTCTAAAAATTATAATATATTTATATATAAAATATTAAAGAATACACAAATATTTATAAATTTACTGTATAATGTGTGATATTTACAAGATTGTACAAATTGTACTTTTTTCTATTTCTAAGATTCTATCAATATTATATGTAAGTTTATATCTTAATTTTCTTCTGTAAGACGCCTTTTATCTCAAGATAGGATATCTTGAGCAGAATGGCCGCGTTTTATCAAACGCGTCATAGCCGCGATGCATTGATAATTGGTCATACACACGTTTGCCTTAGCTCTCGTATCTTCTCGGCAGTGGCTCATTACTTATGGAATATCGCCCTTTCATTTTACGGACGTTGATTTACGAGAAATCGCGAAATTTATCCGTATATTATCGCGTAATCCCCTGGAAGATTTGTCTCAATTGTATTTATTTATTTTTAAATCGCTGTTATTTATATCCGTATATGTAAGTGTGATAATGTTATTTGTACGCGATAATTAATGACTCATCACATCGCGAACGATTCGTTGTGTCGGAAGATCACAGTTTTCCGCGTAAGAAAGACGCGTGGAAAGTCTTTTCAGAGTTTATCCTGGCTCTCAGCAGCACTCTTCGCAGATAGAGCAGCCGGAAACAAAGACAAGTTTTTCTTTGTTATCTGCGAAACGAACATTTCCGAGACTTTTCAGAGAGTCCGCGAGTTTCTCAACGAGTTTTCTCAACGACAGAATGCTACGTTGTAGCTGAAGTTCATCTTTCTTTCCTCAAGTTACGCATCAGGATGCAGAAATGAATCTTTGGGACGTGTGACATATACGATAAAGATGTGCGGTTTTCGGAAACAAAGCGATTTATTTCAGACATTTTCGTACATATACTCTATTTTGTGCGTTTCTCCTGTGACTAAACGGACTCGTGTTTGCAAGATAAAAGTTTATCCTCAGGAAATAACGGAATGTCACGAAGGAATTATTTCGTGATGTATTGGGTACCGTTCATGCGGTTTCTTATTTCATAATGAGTGCGTTTAATAACACGGTCAGTGAATCATATTGCAGTGTGATGACTATTCGGAGCCATGTGCATAATGTCCTGGAAATTTACCGATAGAAGCGTGAATAATCGTGCACGACACATGTTATGCAGCCTTGGACACCCTGCGCATACCTAATTCCAACATGATCGCGTAACAATGAACTGAATAATCAACTCGTATGACAAAACTCGTATGACGTGCAGTATTTCTTCGGATAAAATGATAATTTTACATTTAACATGCATGTCAGATCGAACTCGATTGAAACGAATCTGTCTGCACATGTATACCTGCAATCAAAAACATTAGAGCCATGTGTATAATATAATATTCGCTCCTTAACTGCTCTCTTTATACTTGCAATGAAACAAATACACGTCCATTGCAGGAAGAAAATAAAATAATAAAATTGTGAAAAGAATAAAAAAATGTATTGAGTTAGAAATGATGAGCCTATTTACTGTACAAAAGCGCAAGATGCAGATCGTTTAAAAACGCAGATAAAAAACGCGTTGTATCGTTTTAGCGATTATTCGCGAATATACGATACTATGATCGAAACTATGATCGAAAGAAAATGAATAAATACAACACGCATATTTAAACGACCAATAATCGTAATTATACATGATCGCGACTAATCGGAGCATGAGGGGATCCGACACTGATCTCCATTCCATGGAATATAAAAACGAGAGGACAAATCTTTTGACCAATCGGCGAAATTCATCCTTTCCATCTTTGCCGTCACAAGAATCTGTCAGAACTTATGGGTCTCTTTCTTCGACGTGTCAACAAGCTATACAATCGTTCTGGAACAGGAGCAAACAGGTGGATAATAAAGCGCTTTTTATATGATGAATTTTTATCAGAACGTTTTTATTATATTAGATCTATTCTTTCGCACAAAATATGAAATAATATAAAAAAGTATAATATAATAAAAAAAATATAAAATTTTAATAAAAGTATAAAATTTTTATACGGTATATAAAATGTATTTCGCGAAAGATTTGCATAAAATGTTGTCAGTATATTTTTAAACATATCTCGAGTTTCTTCAATTTAAATTGAAGCAAAACTTATATAGTTAATTCAGTTTTTCATTAGGTTACTTTCTCAATCACCGATCGCGCAGCCTCCGAAAACGCTCGCGCGAAGTTTCATGAATGAAACTACTCCCGTTTTCTCTCAAACTTCACTACGATGAATGTGCCAAGATTTCGTTGAGATACGACCCGAGATAAATGGCATGGGTAATAGTGGTGTCAGGAAATGTTTCTTGCAAGCTGATAATGAGTCACGACGGACATAATCTCTAAATTGCGTCGCGAATTTCCAATATGTGAAATTTTCTAAGTAAATATCACGCATAAACGATCAGTGGAATTTGCGACGCATATCTCGCAAAAATTGTGATTCTATACTATTTTCGTCAATATTTACTTCGTCGATGCTTATAGCATTAGTCGACTTAAAATAAACTGCATTAGATATTTTAACTCACGATATTTGTCGCCCTTGACGTAAACCGTGCAAGGGATATCGAAATTGTAAATGTTGAATCAAGATTATGTTCTGCGACAACGGATACTTACAATTAGTCTGATAGAATAAAATCCCTTTTTGGCGTAAAAAACTTTTTAAAACTTTGTGATTTAAAATATTTTACAGAGACTTAACTCACAATATTTTTAAATAATTCTTTATAAACAAGTTGTGATAAATAAATAATTTTCTTTACATCAAGATGACTTTTATCTATCGAAATAAATTATATTGCTTTGAATTGATGATTATTTATTGCAAAGAATAGTATCATAATTTGAACATCTTCGAATTCTTATTCGATTAATTGTGAAGAATTTGAACTTATTTTGTTTATTACAAAAAATGTTCTCAAAAGAAAAGAATATTATACGCGTTTTTTATGGCAAAATTTTTCGTGATTGAGAAAACGTTATCTATACAAATTTATTATATATAATTGGATTAAATTATATAACATGGTGAAAACAGGACATTACATACATACTCTTTGTCACATAATTATAAATGCTTTATCGGTTTTTGATAACGTCTAGTTGTCGATATACTTATCTTCCACACATGACATGCGACGATGTCTCAATGATGAGGGACAGAAACCTTATTAATGTGACATGAACGGATATAGTATCGGCAAATTAACATACATATAAAAGTTTCGGATTATCGAGACTAATAATATCATCTTGCATCTGCACAACAGATTATAATGACAATAAATTTATAATATTACAGAGATGTAACAATTAATAAGATATTAGATATTTTTATATATTTTAAAGAGAGAAGTCGTAAAAGAAAATGTTAAGATTCACTTTTGAAAATATTAACTCATCTTTAACATGTGTTAATTTCTGTTGTATTTTCACGCATCTGCAAACATTAATCACAATGAATTTTACGATTCGATATTTATTACATGTTCATTGATCGTTACCGTATATATTATTTAATTATTATATACGCGACGACGCGTCGCCTTCTCAGTTGACTTCTCAATGTTCGATCGTTGCACTTTTACAATTTATTTGATCGACTGTCTGAGTTCGAAACTTGTGATACAGAATAATAATTCGAAATGCAATATGGTTGTTACATTCCAAATATAATTAAGCGAGCTACGTAATCTCCTAAAAACTTGACAACATTATTATTAAGAGAAATTTTATATTAAAATTAGATTTATAGATCAATTTTTCGATCCTTCTTCAAAAAGTGAATTAGAAAAATTACTACACCTGAATTAATGCTTATGAAATAAATTCTTCCAACAATATTCTTGTGAGCTTGTTTTCTAGAATACCGTTCCATACCATCGTCACTCACGAACACAATTTATCAATTTGGCCGCATAAACAAAGTTATTTTTCTGTCCTGTTTAATCAGGTGACGAAGTTTCAAAATGTAATTTATCGTATTTAGGAAAAATGTAATTTATCGTTGGATAATTCCGCGAGGAACGATAGAGTGTTAGTAGCTCGTTGCTCTTTGCGGCGATGATGACACTGTTTTGCCGAACGACGTAGCATCGTTTCATTTTATGAAGCCCAGTAAAGGGTACACACAATTGATTAGTTTACCGAGAGTTTAATTGGTCGAGATTAGCGCGAGAACTAACAGCGGCAAATGCCGCTAAAAGCGATCTCCACGTTTAAAGTAAAGCAATATTCTGCCATTGATTCGGTTTGGATTTTTTTTTCTTTTATCATTATTATTGTTTTCTTGTAATGTATGCAGTATTTATTAATTGCAATAAGATATTATTATATAATCGCTAATATATTAATAATATATGATTATAAAAATACTATATAATTTGAAAAATCTATAAATACTACTTATTAGAAATATATTATTTTAAGCACGCTCGTGCTCTATGTATTTGTGTGATATGATACTACAAAATTTTTTAACTTTACTCTTATATATCTTCGATTTATTATTGGACATTGTTGGCAATCATGTAAAAAAATTTTTCAGTTACGTATTTTGATGCTTTCAATAATTGTTTGACCAATTTTTCAATAATAATCAATAATAAATCGAATAAATAATCAATGACGCAAGCTATCGATATTTGTCTAGGACCTGTGTCCCACGTGTCGTATAATATAATGAATAAAAACTTAATTAATTCAAGAAACTGTTTACGTATTTGCAACGTATCTTTCTATGCAAAGGAAACTGAGAATTTGTTTGTGTAATCTAATCACGCGTTTCCCACAATCAGGGATCCATTCGTGTTTTCAATCGAGCTCTTAATTGGGTCAGTAGATACGCTACTGCAAGCGAAGCTAAACAAAAATCGCAATTTAAACGCGACGCGCGTTTATCACGGTTTACAAATTGCTTAATCAAACCGCCGTCGCGCCGTATCCACAACATATGTAACCATAGGATTAATTGTGGAAGATTACAAAGCGTTTGCAATTATTATCTGTGCCGCATAGTTATTGTGAATCGATGACTTCGTTGACACACTATATATATACATATCTCGCTAATTATTTCAAAACATCTCTCTCTCTCTCTGTCTGCCGGAATTCTGTCCTGAACAATTCTATACGCATTCCGAATAATGATGTATTCTATGCGCTACTTATTTTTTTGAATAGATTATATTTATGAATGGTATAGAAAAGCAAAAAGCTTTTGTGCTTTTTTCAATCTTTTCCAGCATTTAATTAATGCAGTTTTGTTTTATATATCACCCTGTATGCACTCTATTTGCAGATGACAGCATATAGCGAAACATTTAATTATGCAATTTTGAAATAAAAGTCAGGCGACCTATATCAATCCATGAGCTCTAATGAATAATAAATATTAAAAATCTTTTTATTTCTATTGTTAAAATTAGATATAATATATGACTTATATATGTGCTTAACGCGAATCGCGTAACTGCTCTAATTTAATCTCTTGAGATTTATTACAAATATTTAAAAAGAGAAATAATCAAATTAATTATGCTTTTATATATATTATATATTATCTTTTTATATATAATATTATTTTTATTATATTAATATTAATTTTTTAACATATATATCTCAATATTGAGCTGAAATCGGCGACATGTCACTGGAAGAAAAATAATTTCCGAACCGGGAAGCTCATACGGCACTGTGATGATGCGCAGCACGCGCCGTTACGCACGAAGCCCGCGGCGAATGTGATTCAAGCTTGTGTATATGTACCCGAGCATTAAAGAGATCCCACCGCGATATATAAATGTCGCGCGGTATATTCACACATTGTTCACGATTTTGCCGGCGTCGTTGGTTTCTCGCGGTTCGCAGTTCTGGACTGACCGATATTCTTTGCCATTGTACTCGAGAGAAAAGTCACGGGAACAACGAGAAGTAGTGGCTGCTGGATCAGCCGAACCAGATCAGCTATATCGTAAACGAGGAATAAGCGAAAATTGGAAAGATGCTCCGACTCACCAATTTGTCGAGGGTCCGTTTCTCACGGTATATATGTATATCGATAAGTTAGAATTAATCTTACGGTCGATTTCTTCAAGGAAAGTTAATTGCGTCTGTAGCAGGGATTGATATTGGTCAGTTGAGATCTTCGATGCTGTGATTTATTCGTAACAATTAATGTATTCCACAGTATTAAAAATTGATCGAAACTACACTGTTTTCAATCTTTGATCTATAATTAATTGCCAGCTATTTGCTTCTTTCTTATAGCCGGTATAATTTAGTAAGAGATAAAAAAAGTAATTATCGCATCTTAAAATGATAAGTTTTCTTTTTTAAGAAATAATTTCAGACATTTGCTGTGAAACATACATTTATCATTTCTCAAAGAATTAACATGCCACATTTTAAAACTATGAGTTGCATTTTTGTAAACTTATGGTTATTCCAAATTGTTATAGATTTAATTTTGAAAAATAATTGATTATTTTATATAAATATATAAAATGTTTATCGACTCATTTAGCTACATTTAATTAATAAATTATATTTTTTTAAATAGCAGGAGTTGTAGTT
>NW_021849211.1:1443335-1461230 GCF_003651465.1 Formica exsecta
TTTCGTAGAAGATTAATTAAATTATATATAAATTCTATTTTTATAATAATAAAAATTCTAAACAACATATATATCTCAATATTGAGCTGAAATCGGCGACATGTCACTGGAAGAAAAATAATTTCCGAACCGGGAAGCTCATACGGCACTGTGATGATGCGCAGCACGCGCCGTTACGCACGAAGCCCGCGGCGAATGTGATTCAAGCTTGTGTATATGTACCCGAGCATTAAAGAGATCCCACCGCGATATATAAATGTCGCGCGGTATATTCACACATTGTTCACGATTTTGCCGGCGTCGTTGGTTTCTCGCGGTTCGCAGTTCTGGACTGACCGATATTCTTTGCCATTGTACTCGAGAGAAAAGTCACGGGAACAACGAGAAGTAGTGGCTGCTGGATCAGCCGAACCAGATCAGCTATATCGTAAACGAGGAATAAGCGAAAATTGGAAAGATGCTCCGACTCACCAATTTGTCGAGGGTCCGTTTCTCACGGTATATATGTATATCGATAAGTTAGAATTAATCTTACGGTCGATTTCTTCAAGGAAAGTTAATTGCGTCTGTAGCAGGGATTGATATTGGTCAGTTGAGATCTTCGATGCTGTGATTTATTCGTAACAATTAATGTATTCCACAGTATTAAAAATTGATCGAAACTACACTGTTTTCAATCTTTGATCTATAATTAATTGCCAGCTATTTGCTTCTTTCTTATAGCCGGTATAATTTAGTAAGAGATAAAAAAAGTAATTATCGCATCTTAAAATGATAAGTTTTCTTTTTTAAGAAATAATTTCAGACATTTGCTGTGAAACATACATTTATCATTTCTCAAAGAATTAACATGCCACATTTTAAAACTATGAGTTGCATTTTTGTAAACTTATGGTTATTCCAAATTGTTATAGATTTAATTTTGAAAAATAATTGATTATTTTATATAAATATATAAAATGTTTATCGACTCATTTAGCTACATTTAATTAATAAATTATATTTTTTTTAATAGCAGGAGTTGTCGTTTTTTAAAAACATACTTGATTATTTTAGATTTGTACTGCGCGCATGTACGATTCGTCCATTTTATCATCATATAATGATAGATTCACATTTACACATTAAAAAGTGCAGTCAAATATTATTCAAAATTCGGTACGTGTCTTATGCGTGTGTTTCACTCACAGCCAATGAAGGCAGTTTTTGATTTTCGTGCTGAACAGAAAATCAGAAGAGAATGCCATGCGGAAAGCCAAAGACGAGCGTATTAAAATCACGGCGGCTTTCTTCCGCATCAGTTTCGACGAAGAAGATAGCGAGAAGGAAGACGAGAAGGAAGCATCGCAGATAAAAGAATCGAAGAAAACATTTTCACAGGCATCTGACGATGGCTTGATAAGAGCTAGAAAAAAGTCTAGCATCCCAAGAGCCGAAATTTCTTCAAACTTAGCCGCATCCGACCCTGAATTTTCGCCTTCCACATCGCACGTGCAAAATTGCGCTTTTAAATGCTTGCAGTCATCGAGCTTGAATAATGCGGACAAACACTCGATCTCAGATTATAATACTTCAAGAAAAGAATATAATAAAGATAGCGAAGCGATTTCGAAAATCGAAACGCAAAGACTGACAGTACCGATAGCGGATTCCGACAGAGTCGTCTCCGAACACAAGACTTTCATTCACAAGGACTCATCAGCAAAGTTTCAACCTTCACCGATCGAAGAAGCGAGCACTCATACGAAATCAATTACTATAGACAAATCGAGACATTCTGAATTGACATCAAATTGTTTGGAAATTCCTCCAGTGACTTCAAAAATCACTGAATATAAATTTTGTCTTCCAAAATTATCAGAGCAGTCGACTGGTGAAAACGCTCAATCAGATATCAGGAAAGTACATAAGTCAGTGCCACGGCCTTTAGTGACAACCACCGTGCAAGATAATCTCGACGAGATATCTAGCAAGAACGGCAGTCGCAGGTCAACGTTACCGATGACAAGCGCGGATTTGAGCCAGTCCCCCTTTCACGAGAAGAACACTTCGACCACTCAAAAATTTCCGGCCTTCGAGGACATCCTGGCCGGGACTAGCGTGAACCCTATCCGGAAATTTAGCATCGCGAACGCGGCGATTTGTTCGAGTCTGGCTCCGAGTTTACTCGGGGCTATTCCGGGCGTGCCAAACTCCCTCTTACCGAATGGAGATCACAGGGACGGTAATTTGCATCGAAGTGCTACTTTATCGAACTTGTCAATCGCTTCTACCGCCATCAGCGACGATACTTCCATTGGTAGAACGCGTCGCGGATTGAAGTCATTCCTCCGTCTTCATATACCCAGGTCACATCCCGACACGATATGGCACGATGCCGACGAGGACTATCATCACCACTTGCACCATCACTATCAGCACGATCATCATCATCACGATCATCATCATATGTTCCCGCATATTCACGTACCCACCATCACCTTCACGGCGCCGGCCACCGATGGCACTGGCCGCAAGTTCAACTTCGCCATCCGAAGGCATTCGAACGCGGTTAGTGTGAACTCTTGGAGGTGCACGTCGTTTCTGTTGGCATTATCGTTTTTCCTAATATCTTTTGAGAGTCAGAGTCTGGCCAAACTTTAGCCAAATAAGCTTGATGTAAAATATGTTGTTTCTTCGATTGGCAAAAGTGCTAACAATGAGCAGTTTAATACAACATTATTAACAACTAAACAATAAAAATGGACTAATAACATGTAAGTTTACTTTAATGAGGTCGTAACAAATTGTGAATTTACTTTCATTTTATAGCTCGGAGCTTTATATAATTAGTGAGTAAATTAATTAGTTAACTTTAATGCTTATGGAAATTATTCAGAATAACTAGATGTGTTAATATATTAAACAAAGGAATATTAAAACTCTTTACTGTAATTTTACCAAATATAGTGAAGCCACCACAGCAATGGAAATCACATGTCACATTGGCCAGACATTGACGTGAGTGTTTCTATAACACTACATTAATCTGTATTCGCGTTCTGTTTAAAATAATTCACGCTTTAGTTGACACGCCTAATTAAGATCGACACTATTCGAGTCGAAATTATTTGATAACAATACTTTCATGTGGACATTATTGCGGATAATAAAAGTAATTGTTATAATTACTACGAAGGTCGACGACAATAGCGTTGACGTAACTTGGACTTTTATCTTATCGGAATTATTGCTTAGATATTTATAGTCAGAGAATAAGATTAATCCGCAAGTAAGAATCGCCTAATGTCACGATCAATAATCTGCTAATTATTTCAGATAACAAGTGTCTGTCTAATTGAATGCGACTGAATAACTCCGTTTACGAGATATTGAAATAAATTTACAAATAAAGAAATTAAATTTTTCTAGAAATATCTATAAAGTTCGAAAATATAAATATTCAAAATTTCGTACGACAAGATTGTATTTTATAGGAACTCTTTAACTGTTTATAATTCTAAACCTTTATCACTATTTTTTAATTTAATGACGCGTAACTCTATGCCTGGCAAATAATCTAGTAAATCTTTTATGTATCGTAGATTTACATTTGCGGTTTTATCGATTATTAATTCAAAAAAACATTCTAGTCCTATATATTTAAGAAAATTTTGGAGACACTTACGTAAGGCCTGTTGCCATGTGCGTACATATAGTATAATGGAATTTTGCCTGACTCGGTTCTGTCATCGATCTTTACGGCTGATGTTCGCGTTATATCCGCCGACGCTTGCGAATTAAATAAGTGACGCTTTTCCTGATGTAAAACGCACATCAGTATCATCCACTGTGGCATGTGTACAAGCCATACCACTGCCAACGATTTTAATGTGACAAAATCGACCGCATAAAGTAGAGCTGATCTAATGCACTTCTAACCGTGTGTGTATGTGTGTATGCATTTGCACGCTGCAACATCGAATTTTTACTCAGTACAGATTGGACCGTAGTAAACGAAGAACGGTGCGGTAATTCCCGAAAAATAAGGGATTCCCCAAGCATCAAGAAAAGATTCTTCTTTGGAATGATTCAGAGAAACGAAGATTGACGCGAGAGTACCTTTTAAAATTTTTATTTCACGCCACAAAAGAAGAGGATACACGGATTTATATATCTGTGACAAACTGCGCATCGCGAACTATCAATTCTGTTTATTTTCTTTAACTAGGTATTTATTCATTTTTTAAATCTAACACATGAAGTATTAATAGAGTATCGTATATATTAGTTTATTTATATATATAATTAAATTAACTTGTAAATATTCTTAGATTTAATATCACAATAGAATTTAGAATTTTAATATGCTGTAGCAGTGATCAATAATTACTACTATCATCTGTTGTTGTGAGTGAGATAAAAGACGATTTACGCGTCGAAGGATTATGAGAGTATATGATCTCGCTATAGCATTATCCTTTTATATACCATAAATACCAAGACGCGCGTTAGGTTGCAGACTATCGATAATTCACATTAGGGCGAAATGTCACTATAACTGCTTCCACAATATCTTTTAATAGAAATATACTCGATATTTGCTATAAAATTATCTAACTGCACTATTCGATGCTTAATAATGTATTTTGGTTGTACGATATTAACATCTAGATTGTTGCAATATCTGATAAATATGACAGTAAAAAAAAAAGAAATATTCAATGTGTGAGAAGCATTAGAATAGAGAAGTTGATTGTAGAATAAGATATACCATATAAATGTTATCTTAGCGCGCAAATTATTTAGGTCACTAACGAACTTAGATTGGCATACAAAATTATGTAATTGCTAAAAAAATAATAAAAAGATATATTAGAAATTAATGTAGAAAAGGCATGAAAATAATGGAAATAATAAAAAATAGCAAATTAAGTTATAATAATAATATACTAATAATTAACTTATAACAACTTAAAATTTATTTATATATCGCATATATACACAACGAGAACATTAAAAAATTAAACTTTGACAGCCTTTACTTGGTTTTGCATCTGTGGTCTGCGATTAACACTATAACTCTCGCCGTACACCCCTTTATCACCCCTTGATCGCCCCTTATCCACGTGTGTTATTCATTATCATTGACCCAGATTCCATTCTGAAACATCAAGAAGTGCAAGCAGCGTTTTCTATTTTTGCTCTGGATAAAGAATGCGCGCACAAATTGCAACTAAATAAAAACAATTACGGCTAATATTCTTCACAATATATACCATTTCGCATACACTCGTGCTGCTACATAACGCAATATTATTATTACAAAAATCCAGTATTGTCCGACAAAAGAGAAATTCAATTGCGTGATGGTTTGAGATTTCCATTTTACTTCAAATCTCTCTAATCGAAAATCTTTCATTTTATTTTATTTTGATAACTTGATAACCTGAATACTTTAAAGGCGCGACAGTTTTAAGAAAAAAAACTGAAAAGTGTGCAATGTAAGATCTGCAATGACTCAAAATTTCAGTGATCTTAAGAGGCGAGTTTCTTGATTTATTTGCAGTTAACAGCTCTCTTGAGATTAATACTAATGCCACAGAGTGTAAAATTGCCCTATAACGGTGATCGATGCTTGCTTGGCTACTCATATATCTTGATATCTCGAAAGCTCCGTAATTTGTTGTGGCCCAATTGTACAATTTACGTCGAATATTCGATCATAAGACGGATCATGTGCATCACAGCAGTTCTGGATGCAATTGAGACATTTTGTTTAATTAACGCGAAGAAAAGAGATTGGAAAAATATACTTGAAGAAATCAAAATTTCTTTGAATATTATTATTAAACACTAGTTATTTATATACTCATTGTCAGTTTATATTTTTAGTAATATTATTATATTATAATGATATTTTAAATATCTAATTTGAAAAAGTCTCAGCGTTGCAAAGAGGAATGATTGAAAAAAATTCCAGATTAAAAGATTAATTCTAAATATATCGATAAGATAAAAAATTTTATATAAATTATCTTAGTGTCAGATTAGATTAGATTAGATATTTAGATTATCAATGTAGAGATTATCACATTTTGAAAATAATAAAGGAACAAAAAAAGTAATATTAAAGATAAAAAAGAATCAATAACTTATACGTTACATGTTACATCTAAAAAAGGTATAAAATTTTTAGGCCACAATGTAGCGGTAAAAGATTACATCTAAACAACAATGCTTGTGCGGTATTGTTTGTGTTGAGTTTTAAAATTGAATGATGCAATTGAATGATTGCAGTTGCATATGCTTTTTTTGCGAGTAATAATTAAATTTATCTAATCTTATCTATGAAAGATTTGCTTTAACGGTTTTTTAATAACAATGATAAGAATCAGAGACGCGGCTAATCAAAATCTAACGATGAGTTCTCTTGTCACTTTCACAGACATTGCATCGAATTGACTCGATGGTATCGCTTTGTTACCGATCACTTACGAGCTACATCACAGATGATAATCTCGCCGGACTGCAGAATTTTCTCGAGAACAAACGAGTGCAGGTCGATGACAGAGATGAGGTAATTTGTAGATCGTTTTAAAAGATTTCCGAGAAAAATCAGGAATTTCATTTCATTTTCTTTTTTTATCTTTTTTTTTTCTCTTTTAGAAACTTCAGAATAATCAAATTATGCGAGATATATGATATACTATTGATCTTATATAAGATGTAAATAGATGATAAAAATCTTTTTATCATATATTACATAGAAAATTTTAAGGAAATAATAATATAAGTGATATTTATTTACATTAGATAAAACTCCTTTGTAATATCAAATCGCGAATATGCGTGAAAAATAACAGTCATAGAAAAAAAGAGTTTTCCACATATATATTTGTCGTGTTTTTTCTCGTGAACCTTCGAATTTTTTTGATCAATTATTTTCTTATTACAGAATAGTAGTACCGCCCTCATCTTTGCAGCAACCAAAGGGAAAATACACTTCGTCCGAGAACTCATCAATCATGGAGCGGACGTCAATGCTGAAGACGCGGTTGGTAGCTGTTGACGACAACACTTGAATTCATTCAGAATAGATTAAAATTCTAACATGCAATTTTTTGCATAATTTTTTTTCAGGATAATTGGACGGCATTGCTATGCGCGGCGAAGGAAGGCCACACCGAGATCTGTCTCGAGTTGTTGGAGCACGGCGCCGATCTGGAGCATCGAGACATGGTCAGAGGAAGTTGTATATCTTGTTGACCTGGCCTAGTGCCATTAATGTAAATTTATTATTAAAAACCCAAGAAGAACTGTCTTATTTTACATCAGACAAATTAAAACCAAGTCTCTCTTTATTTTATGATTAAAAGTTATTTTCATCAATATAATTTATATCAAAATTTTTTACGTAACGTAATATGTGTTCTAATAGAAACCATATAAATGTCTTTATATAATAAATTATATTTTTATATAATATATAAATAAAAATATTTGACCGAGGACTGTCTTATTATAGGGTGGATGGACGGCGCTTATGTGGGCAACATACAAGGGCAGGTCGGCGACGGTGACGATGCTGCTGGCACGCGGGGCTGACGTCAACGCGCATGGAAATTTTCATATTTCCTCATTATTATGGGCCGCTGGCAGGGGTTATCCTGATATAGTCAAGGATCTCATTGCTCATGGGGCGAAGGTCAATGTCGGCGACAAGGTAATCGTTGGCGAGCCTATCGCAAATCGATGACCATCGCGTTTACTTTCGAGATATGACCTACCCTCATTATTTTTTCAGTATGGCACCACGGCACTCGTGTGGGCTTCGCGCAAGGGAAACGTAGAAATAGTTGATATCCTTCTCAAGGCCGGGGCCAATGTCGACACGGCAGGCATGGTAAGAAATTTAAAAAAAAATGCTAAAATTTTGAAACAATGGACTCTTGTAGGTCAAAATTTTGACACTAAAAGATGCAATAGAAATATTGTGTATATGTATATATAAGACATATAATTAGATCTTACCTTATAGATTTCTCTTTTATTTATAAATTATTTATCATGGATAGAACCTAATATCATAAGATTATTAGATATAATATTTAACATTTCAAAAGACTCTTCGCTTTTAATATTGAAAATTTCTCGATTTATATTTGTTTTTTTTTTAAACAATTTTATTCGTAGTATTCGTGGACCGCCCTGCTTGTAGCAACCCTCGGAAACCACGTGGAAGTGGCGTTGCTACTATTGGAGCACAAGCCCAACGTGAATGCTCTAGATAAGGACGGTTGCACTGCCTTAGCAATAGCCTGCCGAGAAGGTCATCACGAAATAGCGAGCGCCCTTCTAAATTCCGGCGCTTATGTTAATATTCAGGATCGTGCCGGTGACACGAATCTAATCCATGCCGTTAAGGGTGGCCACCGAAGCGTGGTAGAATCGTTGCTGAAAAAATACGCGGACGTCGACATCGCCGGAAAGGTACAACTCGACTTTACTTTTCTTTTTAATTATCGCATATCTTCCTCGAAGATCGATTTGAAAATGTTTTTCATCGAGTAGTGCGATTCCCAAATATTGATTATTCCACAATAAAGTCGGATCGTTGCTTGCATCGAGTACCACATAGTTCCACACGAACGGAATATGCAAAGCTTGGTAAAATAATCAATACCAGAATTCGAATCTCGGTACTATGGATGCTTTAATAAGAGACGATATCGGATCTAGTCTGGTATCCAGTTCGAAAGCCACTTCGAGCTTAGTTCGCGCGTGACTTTTCCGCGGTTAGCTAAAAAAGTTTTATTTAAAATCAAACTAACCACTCCGTCCGTATATATTTTAGGATAAAAAAACCGCAACTTACATAGCAGTAGAGAAAGGCAATGTACCGATACTCAGATTATTATTAAACGCTAACCCAGACCTGGAGATTGCTACGAAAGACGGCGACACGCCTTTATTGAGGGCGGTGAGGTCGCGTAACGCCGAAATCGTGCAATTGCTTTTAGACAAGAAAGCCAAGGTCTCGGCTACCGACAAGAAGGGCGACACTGTACTGCACGTGGCGATGCGCGCGCGATCGAAAGCGATCGTCGAAATACTACTGAGGAATCCAAAGAATAGCCAGTTATTGTACCGTCCAAATAGACAAGGCGAGACCCCCTACAACATCGACGTCAATCATCCCAAGACGATTCTTGGACAGATATTTGGCGCTCGTAAGTTTTAAATCAGACGGCACGCCATCTCCGTTATCCTTCACGATACGTGGAGGAGACATGTTTAATTTTTTCTAACACGATTTGTAGAATAATTAATAATAAATATTATAGGGCGTTTAAATACTAACGAGGATAATGAGAACATGCTTGGTTACGACTTGTACAGCAGCGCACTGGCAGATATCCTCAGTGAACCGTCGCTTTCTACACCGATTACTGTCGGCCTTTATGCAAAATGGGGTTCTGGAAAGTCATTCCTACTGAACAAACTGAAGGGTATCGTCAAATAACTTATAGATTCCAGTGCTATCCTAAAAGGATTTGTTCTGTAGACTAATAAATATTTTTTATGAATTTGGAGTATAAATTTTACCTTTTAGAAAAATTTTAAAAAATTGTAACTTAATCTAAAATAAGATATTAATTTAATAGAAGGCCGTCATCTTCAATTTTTAACGTTATATATTCTGTGCGGCAAATAAAAAATTTCTATTTTTGAACATTAGAATACATGACTGTAGTTTACCAAGCTATGTGAGAAACTTTTATAAATTTAACCACAACGATTATTTTTCACAGAGGAAATGAAAAACTTTGCGAGACAATGGATCGATCCAGTATTCCAATTCTCTTCCCTACTCTTTCTAGTAGTAGCCCACATATCCTTAGTAGTGGGTTTAATCATAGGTCTCACATTACAATCGTGGATCATCGGTCTGTCGTGCGGGATAAGTTTACTATTTATCGTTTATATCTTTCTGCTACTCGTTTGGTATGCCAATAAAAGGTAAGACTTGTGAGAAAAAAACAGCGAACGATAATTTTCCATTCGATATCCTCATCAGAGATGACATTTTAATTGCAGATACGATTGGTACTGGCCGTATAATCTGACAGTGGGGCTCACCACAAAACTGAATGCGCTGAAATTATTATTACAAGTCATCTTTTGTCATCCACCGGGCGGTCAGTGTCACGATAGCATAGCGGTACAACCGATCAAATTTTATTTCACCGATCAGACTCGCGTGGGAACGACCGCCGCCGGCGAGAATGCAGTCGTCCAAATGGTCGGCTCGCTTTACGACTCGATTGAGAACGACTTCGGCTTGCTGTCAACCAGGCTATACAGATCGTTTCGGCCGAAACCGGACAAGTCGACGACCAAATGGAAGTGGAGGCATCTATGTTGTTTGCCGTATATAATCATATTCGAATTCTGCTTTTGCAGCCTGCTTGTCGGTCTCTCAGTGCTCACGGTGTATTTTATAGACATGCCGAGCGACGAGTGAGTAATTATGCACTTGAATGTTTCAAATGAATGTATATACGTCACGGTTGTTTTACATGTTGAATCGTATTTAGGCCCACGATAGATCGAGTCACTGCTCATATCATCATGATCACGATCGGCTTGGTTTTGGCCATCAGTATAATAGCGAATCTGTATACGTGGAGCAGAACGCTAAAGGCATTAGTTTTCTCGCAGAGAAGACACCTTCAGCGTAGCATTTCGAAACTGGAAACTCTAAAAAGCGAAGGATTTATTCAGACTTTGAGAAGCGAAGTCAGTTTAATGACGGAAATGGTAAATTATCTGTCTATTGATGATAATCAGAATTATCTTAGCAGTGTAGTTTTTAATCGTAATCTTTAAATAGGTCAAATGCTTGGATAGTTTCATGGCTCAACAAAGTAGACTAGTCATAATAGTGGATGGTCTGGACAGTTGTGAACAAGATAAAGTTTTACTAGTTTTGGACGCTATACAAGCCTTATTTAGCGATAACGGGTATCCCTTTGTCGTAATATTAGCGATTGATCCACATATTATAGCTAAGGTGAGCAACTAAAAAATTGTATTATCTACTTTAAGACTTCAAGATGAGTGATTCGATAATGATGAAAATTATTCTTCAACACAGGCGGTAGAAGTGAATAGCAGAAGATTATTCTCGGAATCGAATATTGGTGGTCACGATTACTTGCGGAATATGGTGCATCTGCCGTTTTACTTGCAAAATAGCGGCTTACGTAAAGTCAAGGTCGCGCAACAGACTGCTCAATACTGCAAAAAGACGGCGTGGACGGAAGCTGAGGAAAGCGTCAACTATACCGCGACTAGTACCATACATCACTCGGTATCCAATAGAAGACTTAGCTCGGAATCGGCGATAATGAATAGTAACGAGAAGTTGAAACCTCAAACCAGAAAAGGCAGTAGAAAATTACGATTGAGCGAATCGATCGCTAGCAGTATCGGCAGTAATTTAAATCGACTAGGCGGCGCGCAGGATCTTAACAAGATGCTGCTCACCGATGATTACTTCAGCGACGTGAATCCCCGTAGTATGAGAAGATTAATGAATGTTGTTTATGTCACCGGTAATACTGCATCCAGTTGCGCAATATCATATTACACAAGTCTGCGTGATTATTTCGTGTATATATCTTTGTACGTCTTTATTTTCTAGGGCGATTACTCAAAGCATTCCAAATTGACTTCAACTGGTACCATTTAGCTAGTTGGATCAATATTACCGAGCAATGGCCTTTCAGGACATCTTGGCTCATTCTTTATTACGATATGTACGAGGAGAGCCTAGACGACAATATGTCACTAAAAAGTCTTTACGATAAGTACGCGTGAATTATACTCCCTTCTCTTTTGCTTCCCCTTTTTTTAGACGGCATTGCTATGCGCGGCGAAGGAAGGCCACACCGAGATCTGTCTCGAGTTGTTGGAGCACGGCGCCGATCTGGAGCATCGAGACATGGTCAGAGGAAGTTGTATATCTTGTTGACCTGGCCTAGTGCCATTAATGTAAATTTATTATTGAAAACCCAAGAAGAACTGTCTTATTTTACATCAGACAAATTAAAACCAAGTCTCTCTTTATTTTATGATTAAAAGTTATTTTCATCAATATAATTTATATCAAAATTTTTTACGTAACGTAATATGTGTTCTAATAGAAACCATATAAATGTCTTTATATAATAAATTATATTTTTATATAATATATAAATAAAAATATTTGCGCAAATTCCGGTTTTGAAGGAAGTGCAGCCGCTCCTCGAGATGGACAGAGATGAGCGCAAGTTGGACGTCTTTCTCACTTTTCATCGATCCAGTTTGCTCATCAGCGATATGAAGATATTCTTGCCATTTACTATCAACTTGGATCCCTATATCAAGAAGAAGATAAAGGAGGAGCAGCAAAGCATCGAGGAAGACGCGAATCTCTTTAAACAACCTGGTATTTGGCACGGTGTTCCGGCTGAGCAATGGATTCCGCAAAGAGGGATGATGACAAACCGGCATATGAAAATTGTTAAACAATCAAGTATGCAAGGATCCGTACCGCCGACACCATCATGGGCTTACCAGCCCAACTTTGAATGGCAAGCCCCATCGACTTGGATGCAAATGCCACCCATGGAACCAACGCCGAAACCGCTTTCCGTAACAACCACATTATCGGTATAGTTAATCAATTATACAATCATATTTTTTACAACAGAGAAAACGCTGCTTTATTGCTTTGTCTTTATTCATAGTCTGAAATTCTGGAGACGAAACTCTCATCCTTATCAGTGAACGGGGTCTGCGATTTGATCGACAAGATCGATAGTCTTAACTCGACCCAAGCACCGACGTACAAGCAAGTCGTCAAGGAGAACAACATCAACGGCCGAGTTTTATTACATTGCGATTTGCAAGAACTAAAAAAAGTAATCTTTTGTAATGCTGTATCTCTCTATACTTCAAAGAAAAAAAGGAAATTTTACATATAAACATACTTATGTTTCTCTTTAGGTATTTAAAATGACTTTTGGGGATTGGGAATTATTCCGTATGGTAATTGTGTCACTTAGAGAAATGGAACTTTCATCTTTCACGTATGAGGAAGGTTCTCGAAGTGTCCGATTTACTGTAGGATCCGAACAAGTTTTACGCAAAGGTACGCTCGGCATTTATTTTTCTATTCATTTCTTATTTGATTTTCGATCAATAATTTAATTTTGTTTGTTATAGATCACGCTTTACAAAATAATTCGATGCGTATGCCTGCTCACGTAGAGAAAGAGAAAGGAGCATCAAGAACAGACGGACAAGTCCGCCGTGACCAAAATAAACAATCCATCATGGAAAAACAGGTATGCTGAAGGTATTATAAAATCTATTAAAAATATTATTGATACAATTATATTAATATATAATATATGTATTTATTTACATTGGTTTATAAATAAATTAATGAAACTTTATATTATAACTAATATTCTGTAAAAATTAATATCGTAATTCTCTTGTTTACTTACATTTGCGCTCGGTATATTAGTTCCAGGTAAGAGTTTGTTGCTAGATTATTTCAAGAAACATAATTTCGCAAATTTTAATAATTTTATTTTAGTATCTGCTTATATACATGATGCTTATATACAAGATGTGATGCTTGAAAACCTGCTTTAAAATGCGTATACACATTTCAGGTAACATTAGAGGAGCAAATGATTTGTGGAGCACTGCAGACCTTGAACGAAGAAGCTTGCGAGGATGTATTAGATGTGCCATCATCGACGGTGGCACCAACGACAGACTCACTTTCTTCAGGTGAGCCTCCTTCCCTTCCACTTACACTGCCTGTCGTCATAGTGCAAGAACCACCGCAGTCCGATCAAAACAGTGATATCTCCGTTGAGTACAGTGCTAACTATTAGCCTGTCGAGTTTGAGATTAGGACACAATGATGATGTATTCGCCTAATAAATCGTTCGCGTTGCACATCGCGGAAAAGAGCATTTTTCGGTATAACTTGTGCATCGAAAAATACAACGACCTATCATCGTTATCATTGCATTCGAGAACAGTATTTGCCAATTTATGATGTTAAAAAAAGAAAGATATCGAGGATACTTATTGTCCCATTACAGCCTCAAAGTACATCTGTATATATGCGTATTCTGACAGAATATATTACTTAACAGTATTACTAACAAAAGATTACGTATATAATGGCAGTCAAAATTACGATACATAACGATTAAAAAAATATAATATTATGTAAGATTTCTTTATAAGTTAGCCAAGAGAGACTATCATTTTCATTTACAAAAATGATAATTTCTTTCATCTAGAAAAATGAAAAAAATTATCTTCTCTGAAAAAAGGAATATGTATAAGAATATTTCTTAAAGTTGTCACATGTGCCAATGCGAGAAAACAAATAATTATACATATCGTGCGACGAAGGTATCCAAAATGAAAGCTATTTAATAATAGAGATAGGATCATTATTGTATGCGTATTCTCGTAGAATTAGCGTAATGTAATGCTCATTTTATAAGTTTAGTTTAATGTCGATGTATATTAGTGCCATATAAGGAAGAACCAGAGGATTGCATTATACATAAAAAGCTTTGAAATTGTGCAGTGTTAAAACATCCAATGCATCAATCGATTGTTCTAAGGAAGAGGCTTTCACCAATCAATAACGCAAAATATTTTATTGCATTTGTAAGCATATGATATAAAAAAAAGTAAAAATGTCAGAAATGTCGCTACTCTTAAAATTGTTCCATGTTTTCTGTGAAGAATGCCTGTATAAAAGACTGTGATAAATTACGTGTTATTACTATTGACAGAACGAATATTTCTTGTGAAAAATGTTTATGCTAATCGTCAGATACAAGTTATATATTTTTAAAACAATTATATGTGTAAGGTAATCGTTTGGGCGATAATTGAAAATATTGCGTCCATATTATTCCGGTCCACATTATACTTCCTGTATTATGAATACACACTACGAATATTATTATTAGATTGTTAGTACTATGTTATATGAGCAGTATTATGTTATTACAAGAGGAAGTGGCAATAAAATTTTTTTGCAAACCCTCCACATCTGACATCTTCTTTGCAGTTTATATCTAGGAAGCCTTCAATCGAATTCTCAATCATAAACAGAGCACTATTTCAAAGAATAAAGATTAACATTAAAGGATTAAATTGGAATTAAGACAAATATCTTTTTTTCATCAACAGCTTGACACATTTCTATATGAAATCTTTCTCAAATTCATACATTTTTTCAAAGATAAATTTGTTAAATATCTCACAGTAACTAACTATGCAAAAAGTTCATGAAAAAGTTTTGTAAGAGAGAATATATATATATAATCGATTATACAGTACGATAATTACACAGTATGAAACAGATATGATATGAGCTTCTGTTTTAGGACCCGTTGCCACCTCGATTCCCGACACGGACTACGTACTGCTTCAAGCCAGTCCGCTGTTTCGCTGGGCGCCAATTAACGATGAAGCGGCCAGTTCGGACGACAGCTCACACGACTCTACCGTATTTCTTCAACGTACGAATTCTCAGCGCAGCATCGCGTCCCAACACAGCACGAGATCCGCCTGTTCACACAAGCCCCCGAAGAAGACTGGCAGCAACATCAGCATTGCCAGACCATCCTCACTGTTTATCTCTCCGCCGCCGTCGCCGAAACCCGCATTTAGATCCAAGTCGACTGACGATAGATATATGGGAAACAACATACCCCTGAAGACTACGTCGTCGATACCTACTACGAAGAGACGTTCGATCTCGACATTGAACGACGAGATAATGATAACGGTACCCACTTCCAGCATGGAGAAGCTGTCGAAGCTCAAGGACCGCCTGATCGGCACCGCGCCAACGGAATCGTCTCTGATAACTGGTGTCGAAAGCGATGATGAGTCCACACCGCTCGTATCTGAGCTGTCCACGCCGACGCACTCGCAATCGGATAGCGTTTTCAGACACAGCGCGGAGACCAACAGTTCGCCATCGTCCAACAGGAGTCTACCGCGGGATAGGGAACGTTGCGTAAATATAGATTATTCCGACACTGCGAGTCTCGTGATACAAGAGTCCTCGAACGATCCGCAATCGCCACCCCGTCAGAATACCAATGCGATATGGGACAATCCGGAAACGCCTGTCTGATATCTGACTTTAGGACATACTCTAAAGCGTAATAACTCGCGGTACACATTCGACTGATGTACAAAATCTGAAGATGAAAGGATGACTAGTGTCTGCCAGAAAGGCCTATATGCGATATGTATTAATGTTTTAACAAGTAGATAAGTGTAATCGAGATAAGATACCGATTTTTCGCGTGTAAATAGCGAATAGACAATGTACGGAAGCTTTTTCTAGAGATAAAGCGATTAAAAACGTGTTCATCTGCTTAGTGGAGCTGACGAGTAAATGCCTTTTTGCGCATATTGTGCAATAATCCTTAGTTTAGCGAAACGAGTTTTAAGACTCGTAGGATGCCGAAACGACATTCCATATATAAATATTAATGCATTTACAAGTGCAAATATTCATCAATATTTTTCTTTTTACTACTGAAATGTAAAAAGAAAAAACAAGAAACTCTTCCCAATATAGTGTGCAAATATCCTGTACCCAATAATCGATATACGTCAATTCGTAATGCCAGTGCAAATAGATAAATTAAAAGGTAATAAATAATGTTGAAGAGAATATTTTAAAGAAGAGATAATCCGAATGACCAATAAATATATTACCTATTAGATTGTCTATTAAACTATATCTATACTTAGTACAATTTATAGAAGCTTTTTTTATCTAATATAATTCTATTGAATAAATATAGAATGTCTCAAAAATAACTTATATATATGGCGATTTGCCTACATCGCTTTATATCCACTTTCATTTTTTTATATATAAAGAATTTAAATATTATAGTATACACAGACATTTAATCACAAGATGTATTCATTTTAGCACTCCTCTGTTTATTGATGATATTTCTTTTCTCATTGAGACTAATGATTATTATAATCACAGAAGAAAAAGAGAGAGAAAGAGAAACGCAAAAAAATTTATTATAATGATATGTTTGTTTTATTAAAAAGCGAAAATTATAATTACATAACATTAAGTATATAGGACATTTTAGGACGGAATACATCAGGGTATCGATAACTCAATACAATACTGTAAATATAAAAATGTATATATGGATATATTAGCTTTGAAATTATAGTATATATATATATATATGTATCGCTCACATTTCTCGACATTAAATAAAATTTAATAAAATACATATTCTCTCAATCAAGTATGATATGCAATAATGTTAAATATTGTATACTAAATACAATGTTTAGATTTATATAGTTTTTAGTTTACGTAATGTAAAAGAGAATCAATTAAAAAGGACAGCTGCTTCCTTTCTCTATAGCATAATAAACATTCAAATGCTAATTAAGTATACCGATGGTCCCGCTTGTAATTAAATGCATTGTTTGTATTAAATACTGCGTCATATCACTTCGATGCGGCAATTATAACGTTATTACACGCGGGGCAATGGAATGCTATAATCATACAAGGTTGAACTGAAACATCCTGTATATATATGTTTATATTTAATAACGACATACTGTTTTGTGATATATCTATCATAATTTGTATCAAAATTATGGCATGAGAGAAGAATATATAAATCAAAAAGGAACAAATAAAAACATATATCTCAGGAGAATATAATATACTCTGCTATATATACATAAAAATTCAATTTTAATTTCATAGACATGGAATATTAAAAACGAATATATATATATATATATATA
>NW_021849211.1:1462342-1471916 GCF_003651465.1 Formica exsecta
TATATATATATATATCATTATAGCTGCAAGATTGAGGCACAAGTTGTGCTTTACCTAAGACTGGCGACGACTCGTATTGATTCTTTATTCATTCATCTATTGTATTGTCATTCTAACATATTATATAAATATATTATCGACAGAAATGTCTCTTAAAAAATAGAATCAATATTAGTGATCGAACTGATTCATCATAGCAAATTTATGATTTATCACCGATAAAACTGTTTTTAAAAAGTCTTATTGTTAGTCAGATCTATATGTACTCTTATATAAAAATTATTTATATAATTTATATGCTATTATATAACGGGGGTATAATATACTTATATATTTTTAATCAGTCATAAAGCGAATATGGGGTTTTCTTTATTTCCTAATATTTGCATAATCACATATTTGTTCATCTCATGTTAAATTTTAAGGCACAGTGATTAGTAGTACAAAAATACTACTTTAGAAATGCGTGGATTCAAACATGAACAATACATGTTGTCCCATGTAATGTAGATCTGTTCGTTTTAGCTATATTCTGTCTGCATCTAAAGCGAAACGAGCGTATGCTCAGAAGGAAGAAAGAAAATAATATCAAATTGCAAAAAGAAAACGCGTATAGTTAAAACGAATAGACCTCTTGCTTATATACTTACAATATATATTGGCAGGGGCGATAAGGACACTTATTTTAGCAACGCGTAAGTTTAAGATGTTAGCTTAACACGCGTTATGTAGAATTAAGGAATGTTTATGGTGCTATACATAGAAATTTGCTTCGTAATGCAAATCCTTGTGTGGTCGTCATAAAATGACCCTTATTAACCAAAGGAAGAAAGAAAATAATATCAAATTGCAAAAAGAAAACGCGTATAGTTAAAACGAATAGACCTCTTGCTTATATACTTACAATATATATTGGCAGGGGCGATAAGGACACTTATTTTAGCAACGCGTAAGTTTAAGATGTTAGCTTAACACGCGTTATGTAGAATTAAGGAATGTTTATGGTGCTATACATAGAAATTTGCTTCGTAATGCAAATCCTTGTGTGGTCGTCATAAAATGACCCTTATTAACCGACACAGAAATTTATAATAATGACTTAAGCAATGCCTTCCCAATGGTAGCTACTCTTGCATATTTAAGTACAACTTAGAATCCTTTCGGATGAAAAGTATTTTTTTAATAAGTAGTTCATTTTTGTGTGCCCAATTTTAATCGTCATGTCACTAACATTATGCATTCTATAAGCGCATCGAGTAAAAGAGATGCAGGCAGTCCGAGGAAGATCAGAGTAAATATACATGTTCGTACTATTTTCTCGCGTATTGTACATCAACATTATATTTCCTTTGTACTTAATAAATATTTTATAACTGTGTGGTAATTACCGTTTTTCTCGTGATGACTGTATGTTTAGTTGGTGTTTGATCAGGCGTTGGACTCTGCGACGGATCCGCCACCAACCAGGGACTAATGTCTGACGCCGCTTGACTTTCATCCTACAGAAAAAAAAATTTCTCTCAATATAATATTTAGAATTAATTTTTTCTCGATTATTGTTATTATTAAAAACTGTGATATTTAATTATATATTAATTTTAAAAAATGCTGATGATGTCGCAGTTGGAATGATAGAATTTTAATGGGTGTGTTTTAAGTAATAAAATAGAACAATGTTTAATACTTTGCACGCACAAAGACGACTTTCACATGAGGGACACAAAACAACTCCTCATACGCTTTCACCAATAAGTCTAACTTGCTGCCTAGAATGAAATATTCTTGCTTTTCTTTCACAATTAACGCCCAATATATCTTCTAGACTTGTTTTAAGAGTAAGTCTTAATGGTGAAACCGGGATACTTATGTGATAAACGGGACGCTATAGCTGGCTTGCAAGCGTAAGAGATATAACTGACCTTGTGTGTGAGTGTCGTAGTAGTCGTCTGTATCTCTTCTGTTTTAACGACACGTGCTCCGGCTTTTTCCGTATCCGTCTCGACCTTCTTCTCCGTTGTAACTGGCTGTAAATCTTTGAAGGGATTGAGTATGCCCAAGAACGGATTCGAATCTATGAACGGATTGGTATTCTTTTTCTTATCGTCTTCCGGCTTCGCTTCCTCCTCGGAAGCTACTTCGTGTGTATTAGATGTGTCATTGCTAGTGTCGTTAGTGAATGGATTGAAAGGATTTTGCGATTGATTCGACACTTTCGGACTTAAAGGTGTCGTCTTTTGTTCGATCTGTCCCCAACTGTCCAGCGAGAAATGCGTTACGGTTACAGCATCATCTGTAGAAGGATTATTTACCGCTGTCGTCGCGCCGCTCACGGAGAGAGTCAGTTTATCGCCGCCCTATTTGACGAAAAAAGCAAGAAAGCAAATACATATTATGGCTGGCAGCTAGCTGGCAGAAGCAAACAAAATAAATGTGTCAACACAAACAAGAGAATAATAAAATTATCATTTAATAAGCTGCTCTAACATTGAAAACTTTATTATAAAATATTGAATAATACAAGTATACAGAAGAGAAAATATACAACTTCATAAGGAATAAAATAAAAAAACATATAATAATATTATATGTAGGATGCGTAATAATGTGAAAATAAAGCAGGACAAAAAACTATAAAAATGCGATGAAAGTTCGACAAGGCTTACCACGGAGACGATGGTCGCAGCATCCGAGTGCTGATTCTTCTTTGCGATCGCTCCCGATCCGTCTGCGGACGTGATGGAAACCAAATTCGAGTTCTTGCCCTGTTCGAGAGTTGCTTTCAGTATGTTACACTTCAAAGATTCCGGCGGAATCGGCGTTCGAGGGGGCAACGACAACGTTCCACCCACTTGATTGTTAGGCACTAACTGCACTTGACTGGTGATAGTTTCGACCGTTAAACTGGTCTTCATAGGCTCTGATTCCTTCTCGCTACTGACAACCGTCGTCTGGTTCCTGGCTTCCAAAGGTTGTTGATCTTTGGCGAGAGATTTCAGCAAGGAATCTACCAAAGGCGACGATGTGCCCTGAACGCTCGACGAGTCCGTACTGGATTTTGTACTGGATCGACTCGGTTGACGCTGCAAAGGTTCTTCCTCGGCTGAAAATATTTTTGAAATCCATCCTTATAAAATATGATACAAAGATAATGTGTCCAACAAAATACTGCTTAACAAAATATCGATAATTTTTCGTGTACTAAAATTTAATTGAACATTATGTTTCTCTTGTAAATTCTGAAATATTTTAAATATCTAAATATAAGAAAATATTTTTCAAAATTTTATCGAAGTAAAATTTGTTTAAAAATAATTAAAGATTTTATCTAGAATTGTATTTTTAAACTGCAACTTATCACAAAAATTTCTCTTCTTTAATCAATTAACAAAAAAGTTTAATATCTCGATATTTTTGTTAAGAAAGAATTATTTTAGATTTTGGAGGCTGCATGTATCACAAATGCTACAATAT
Source organism: Formica exsecta (assembly GCF_003651465.1). NCBI lineage: Eukaryota > Metazoa > Arthropoda > Insecta > Hymenoptera > Formicidae > Formica > Formica exsecta. Next base: position 1,465,814 of record NW_021849211.1, read on the forward strand.
ATTTTGCTATATCTCACCTGGCGGTGGTGATGGTTGTAGTGGTTCTACTTGCTGCTGTTGACGCTGTCGCTCGCGAAGAACGTGACTCTGTCGTCGCGCATACCTTTGACTTGGTCGTCGTTCGAATTGCACGGTGCGGCGTGCTCTATTTAGCTGCGTCGTCTGAAACTCCGTCTTACCGCTATAACGGAAACGCGAACCCATGCGGAAGAAGTTTTGACGGCCGTTGGCTCCCTTGACCGGCGCACGCAGACGGAAGAAAGCGTGATGCTCCACCGCGCATTTCCACAGATGCTTGCAGGCCTTCTCGTTCACCAGTCTAAACACGAACGTGTGCTCCTGCTCGCCCCTGCCTTCATCGTCCTCCTCTACGACCACCAGCGTCAGTTTCTTCTTTTTAAAATCCAAACGGCCAATTTTCGGCCAGAAGAAGAGCCCTATCTTCTGCGTGCCTTCGAAAACCAGAATTCCAGTTGGAGTTAATCCCAAAGAGTACTCGCAGGCATCCTTTCCGAGGACGGTGTGCATGTCAACGCCATACATATCCAGCCATTTGGCTTTGCTAAGATAAGTAGATTCCGCTTGAGCTGGACTGAGACCGCTACATTTGATATACTCCTCTAATATCTCCAATTCCATCTGCTCTGTTTGGCCTGGCACGAAACGGAATTCCGAGACAGTTGCGGCGCTATGCATAGTGGGATCATAGTCTCCTAGTTCAGCTAGAATAAAAGTTTCATTTTTTAATACATGCAATAATCATTTGCTATGTGATAATTACTCTAACAAGAATTACAGCTTAATTTTAATAAAATATATTGTTTAAGTACTTACATTGAAGAGCCAGAGCAGCTAATTGAACTGTGACCTGATGAGGACACTGAAGCTTGCCTTCCAAAATATCTTGCTTTAATTGCAAAAAGAATTGATATCGTGTTAACTCCTCACGCAGTGTATTTGGTTCCGATGAATAGAACTTTACTTTTAGTCTAAGTGTGTATGGCGGTCCTATTTTAACTTGCTTTTTAATAGGTTTTGTTGGATCCAACCAATGTTGAACATTATTACTATCTGTGTATTGCAATCCAAAATAATCTTTCTCTATTAAGTCTAAGCTATAAAATACTTGTTCGTATAAGTCACCAGCCAAGGCCTTTTTCTGTAAAAGAAATCAACAGAGTTATGAAAGCATTATAGTGTTATTGTAAAAGTATATAAAAATATTGCATAAGAATAAATGAATTTATTTTGAATGAGTTTAAATGTAAAAATGTTGAACTAAAAAATTTAGTATTAAACATAAGGGAAAAATAAAAAAGATAATAGAATCATCACATAACAATATTGTAAAATAAAAATTAATATTCCTATTGCTAACTACTAATGACAGTTAAATAAATTCTATCTATTCCTTTGCATTATGATAAATCGCTAAAAAAAATTTATCAAATCAATCACATTTATAAATATACCCAGATAATTGCCATCGATATGGCTCATTAATCGTGCTGCTTTCGTTCTTTTTCTCCTATAATAAAAAAAAAAAAACTTACTGACAACTCTATAGGTAAATCCGTGCCATCCAGCAGCACCACCCTACACTGCACGATATTCTTGTTGCTGGGTAATCTCTGATTTTTGATCTGCGACGAAGCGGTCTGGCCGCTGACGCTGCGCGCCCTCCGTCGCGACAAGAATCTCAACATCACGGCCCTTCACCCTTCGAGCTCGCAGGAGCGGGACGCGTGATTGTTGATCATCGACCTGTCGATGAAACGTACGCGTCGCGATCCGCCCACCCTGCCTTTATATCGCTATCGCGATAACGCAACGGCACGAACGATGCAATTGCTAACTGCTTCTCGTCCCGATCTCGCAGAAGGGTAGCATCCGCTACACTCTGCTACATTCTCCACTCCTTCAGGATTATGCAGGACAGCCGAGAATCGCACAACTGTAACAGAGAGATCCGTTCGTACATCCGCGGCGAATTCCATAAATTGGAGCAAATCGCAGTTGAGCAAATAACAATGCTTTCGTACCTGGATCGCCAGATGGCGATGATGGCAAGCTAAAAGCTCACAATCATAAACGTATAAATGTATAGACTGAAGACTGAACATTAGTTAGCGACAATGGGAATGAGCATGAGAAGTGGTCTAGTCGTTTAGCATTGACATCAGAAATCAAAATATGTCAATATCAATGGGGTCTATAGTTGTTTAGAATTTAGGAGAACGAATCGAAAAGTTGGTGACTTCACTCACATATATTTTCGCTTTTTTGAATAACACATCTATCAATGAAATTAATTACCACTCCCCTTACCGCAAATCTTGGCTAGTTTTTCAAAGAAGACCATGAATTTTATATGTAAATAAACATGTATCCCAGCCAATACATGGCATAAACAGTAGCGTATTAAATACAGTCAATAATTGTAATTGATTGTCAGTTACGTGAGGTTAAATTAATAAGCACAGTATCGATTTTAATTAAATGTACATAAATAGTTATACTTTTTTAATTTTTCCTCAAATAATATTATATATATATATATAATATATATACTGTGTCCTATTATATGAAGTCAATAAGCGATTAAAATGATTCACATGACTGAAAAGTTTATATGAACTGTGAGTTGCAATATATTTTATGATTCACTGAAGTGTGAATACGACAAAAATGGTAGAAACGGTGGAGGATATGGATAATTTGGATGATAAACTATTTAGTAACGCATTTAAAAGAAATCTATCTATGGAAGATGGCAAAAAAAAAATTACATTTGCAGGTTTAATTTAATATTAATTAATATATATGTATAAATCATCTAAATCTAATAAAAAAGAAAGATTCACACATGCATTTTTAATAAAACATTATTATATAATTATTATTTTTTATTTTATAGATGAAGATGATCCATTAGCTGATTTGTTAGCTGATAAAGATTTTTCATCAGGCCAAAAGAATCTGGTAGGAGTAAGAGATAAAAGTATAATAGATGACTTGTTTAATAAAAAGGTTTCCAATGAGTCATTATCGAGTTTCAAACCAAGTGAAAAGGAGAATAATTTGACATCTGCATTAAGCACTACAGGAATTGACAAGTCAAAAGTAACAGATGAAAAAGCTAGAAAGCTGTCATTGATGCAAGATTTATTTGGAAATACATTGCACATATCACCATCAAAAGAATCAAATGCTAGTAAAAAATCTGTACAAATCGAACAAGGAGTCACACAGCATGCAACTGAACCTAGAATACAATCGCAGCATTCGACTTATGCACCAACAGCGTTCGGAACGAGAGAGCCACGTAGAGGCAAAAGAACTTCGGAGATTATTAATGATCCTTTAGGATTATTCTCTTTGAGCATGTCAAATCAAACTGAGAAAACTGTAAATACAAGCTTAATATGTGTATATGTTTAAAATGATGATTTATAATAATATTTCTTTCTTTTTCTCTATAATTATGCCTAATTTTTTTTTTATTTAACAGGTGGAAGAAAGACGTACAGTGTCTGCAGACTCAAGTAGACAGAAATCTGAAACTAAACAATATTTACCAGATTGGTTGGAACCTAAAAAGGTAACAGAAGATAAAAATAGCGACTATATCCAAGATAAAATAACACCTGCTGAAGAATTATTCAGCAGACATAGAAGATCGAGCTCTGATAAAATTGTTCAAGAAAATGAAACAAGAGTAGCTGAATCACTGCCACATGAAAAAAAAGAATTGACAGCATCATCAAATGATCAAAAAATCGAAATAAATGAATATGAAAAACGAAAAAATGAAGATTATCATAAAGTAAGAGATATAAAATTCTTTTTTATAAAAAGAACTTTTAGTTAATTAATTTTTGCAAAGTAACATTTGTATATATAATTTTGTACTCTATGTGCAGTCTAATGCAATAGATGTTCCTCCTGATGCAAATAAAAATTCGGAAGATATATATGGCAATTTAATTTGCAAAAACGCGAGTTACAAAAACTTGGTTCATAAATTGGAGTTAGAAAACTCTCATCTGACAATAACAATACGTAGTTTAAACGAAAAATATGAAAATGAGATAATGATTCTAGATGAATCGTATAAGTAAGTGAAACTATTATTTAACAATTAGTGATATGTGTATATATATATAAAACTTTTCTCTTTAAAAAGTTATTCATATAATTTTTCCTTAGACGGCAAATAGGATTCTTGCAAGAAAGAACAGATACATTGGAAAAGAGAATGCAACAGGAACTTGAATGTTTAGAGACGGATTATGAAACAAAGATTGAAAAGTTAAAAAATGAAAAAATGCAAATTGAAACATTTTATAAAGAAGAAATACAGAATTTAAAGGTATAAATTTTTTAAATATATTAAGATTATATCATGAATTGTAATTGAAGATTTGCTGTTGTTAATATTTTAATTATTATTTTATTTAGAAGGAACATACACAATTTATAGAAGAAATTTATAAACGCCATTCTCAAAATACAAGACTGCTGCAGAAAGAGCATTTTGATACAATAGAGAATATATTAAAAATGAGAGAAGTGGAGAACTTGGCTATGACAACAATAGCAACTCACAAGACTGATATGCAGAATTTGTTACAAAAAGCTGACTTTATTATAGAGAATATAAAAAATGTGCAAGAAAAGACTGATCATAGAGAAGACCAAAGTGTAAAGTTAAGAGAACGTTATTTAAAAACTCAAGAAGAAGACATGCAAAGTATGTTGAAACAATGTTTTAAGATGTATTTAAGTAGTTGTAAATAGTATATAGTTTTTATTCATTTTGCATAATATTGCTACAGTACGAAGTGTAGAAATAAAGAAACAACAGGAGTTATTGATGGAAGAACGTGATAAAATGATGAAAGTAGCAGACAAATTAGATTCGCATGTTGCACAATTGATGCTTGAATTAGAGAAAAAAAGTATTATGCTTAACGAGACATTGGAAACACTAAAAAAAAGAGAACAATCTCTGTCGCGTGAAAGAGAATTGTTCGAAGAAAAAGTACAATGGGAATATAATCATTTACAGGTAATTATGAGGTATACTTAGTATTTGAGAATAAAATTATAGACTGCATTATTTAAAAATTTTATCTACGTATATGTATATATATGATATTATAAGGCTTTAAAAGAATCTTGGTTTAACGAACAAGAAAAACAAATGAAGCTTTTAACAAAGGAGAAAGAAGTTATTGCAGCTAAAAAGAAGCAATATGAAGTTTTAAGGACAATAAAAACTAATTCGGATAATATTACAAAGATAGAGGTAAATTAAAAAGATTAGATCCAAGTATGTAGAGTGCAAATATATTTTTAAAAAATTTTTTAGTCAGCTGCTGCTATAAAAACAGCTCAAGACGCTACTATACTCGCGAATCAAGAACGATTGAAATGGCAAGAAAAAATCAAGCATCTCGAAATGCAACAGCAGGCATTACAAGAGAAAGAATACCGGCTGTTAGCACGCGCTAAAGACATCGAAAATTTTACACAAGTAACAGTCTGAAAAGTTACATAATATATAGTGTTATATAACATATTATAATTAATTATTTTTTAGGTAGCATTTACAAAAAATGAGGAAGCCGTTAAAGCCCTGAAAGAAGCTCGTAACATCGAAAACGAGTGTAAAACTAAATTTGACTCTAATTTTGGCATATTTAAAAAACTCAATTCAACCAGGTAAATACACAATGAAGCAAGTTTAATATAGAATATATAATTGTTTGCATTTTTTAGTGAAAAGTTGGCTTTGACAACTGCTGAATTGGAGAAATTGAAAAAAGATACTAATATTCCATATAATACAAACAGGCGAACATTGTCTAATCAACAACATGCATTTCAAGTTACTACTCATTTTACAGTAAGAGAAAAATAATCACATTCTTAAATAAATTATTGGATAGTTAAATATTTTATAAAAATATAATTTTTTTTTTTTTTTTTTTTTTTAGGAAATTTTAGATCCTCATAATTACTATAAACTCGCGTATTAACCTTAGTAGAGGTACAAATGAATAACAAGTTCTTATTCTTTATTTAATTTCTAAGAAAT
>NW_021849211.1:1477684-1488148 GCF_003651465.1 Formica exsecta
CAGGAAGTTGTAGATCCTCAATTGGTAATGTTAAAGTTAAATCTGGATGATCAACTAGATGATATTCAATATATATGACTGCCATGAAATTTTAATATAACACTTAATAAATATATATCTCATACCTCTGTTTGATATTTTGTATATTCTAAGTAATGGACAATAAATATTAATATATTACTTAATAGTTGTTCCACTGTCTGTTGATTCACCACTATTAGTTAAAGTCATACTTTCATCTGAAAATGATATATAATCTTTTGTTACTATATCTCAAATTAATTACCATATTTTTTAAATTAGCATAACATTTTATATTGTCATTAAACAAAACTACATATATTATTATACATTAAAATATATACTAAAACTTTCATAATTAGTAAGTGCTGAAAAATTAGACATTACCATCTATATTATCGCTAGTATCTATGATGCATTGTTGAAGTACCGCTATATTCTCCTTCAATGTTTCTAACTGTGCAATATTATGTTTTATTTGATATAGTTCATTTTCTACAGTTTTGACGCATGTTCCCTGAAGAGAAAAAAAAACAAAAAAAAGAAAGATTAGTCTAGACATATTTCCTTCCAATATTTTATATATGAGTAATTTCTCTGACATTTACCACATTGTGAGTAAGCTGCAAAATATCCATATTATTTTCCTTAACGTTGGTAAATGCTTTATAAGTATCTCCTATGTTATTCAAGAATTCTATCGCATCAGTAAACATTATTGTCAAGTCTCTGTAAGAAAGTATCAAGTTTTACAATACTTAAAAAAATCTAAAAGAGAAGGAAAATTCTTACATACTGCGCATAATCATGTGGAACAGGCAAGCCTGAAATATCCTTTGAGGATTGTACAAGCTTGTGTATAGAGTGTTTGTGCCCTGTAATTATACCAAGATGTTTTATAATATTCTCCTTGCACAGTTCTCTTTCTCCTGTGAACAATATTTACGATGTAATCATAACAATTTTCTGTGTATATGTGTATAAAGAAACAGTAATTACTTTTAATGAAAAATAAAAAATGATAAAGAATGCATCTACTTTTTAAATCTTGTAATTCCTTCATCAATTTCTTATGTTCGTCAGATGGTACATCAAGATGTTCCAATTCGCGTTGGTTAATGAGTCTTTTTTGCTGCACGATCTTTATAAAACGTTCTATGTCTTCCATATCATAAATTTGCATAAAAACCAAAAAATATGAGTTTTTAAATAAATTTATATATCAGAGAGATAACGAGACGAGGCTAGCGTTTTTCGCGGGATTCAACTCTTTTTGATGCCCTAAAGATCCCCGACAGCAACGCCTCTACATTCATTTCAATACTACTGGTAAAAACTATGTTCCAAAATTCACTGCCAGACAGCTGCCAGTACTGGAAATGCTAGGCGATAGAGATAGCGATAAGCGATATCCAATGAGAGCACACCTTTTTCGAAAAAGCAGTGCTCTCATTGGATATCGCCTATCGTTATCGCCTAGCATTGTACGATAGGCTTAACTAGCACAATTGACCAATGAAAGGACTTAACATTGTGTCCAATTAATATACATCCATACAGAAAGCGTCCCACAAAAAAGGCCGGCATGGCCACTCTCAGGCTTCTCTCTGGTATTACTATAGTTCACAGTGAACTACGCAGTGAACTGAGTTTGTCGCTTGAAGTAGTGCATTTATTCCATAACGCATTTTTCACGTGTCACGTGTTATCTTGTTGTCTTATTCATTGCAAGTAAATGTATTTTCAATACGTGCTCTTGCGGAAATCTTGGTGTTCAGGAAGTTGAAGCTATCCCGATTTTAAGTCTCTCAAATTTACTTATATTTTTGGTTCATTTTTAGGGTTAATTTAGGGTTAATTTTGGGTTAATATACTTATATACTGGTTTATTTTTTGTTTTCTTAGAATCTTCGTTTTTGTCAAATCTCCACATGTATAATACATTAAAAAAGAAACCTAAGCGAAGCTTTTCAGAAGCTTGGCTTAGTGACGATCGATTTGAGTCTTGGATACGCAAAGTATCATTTGATGATAGCCTTTTCCATTGTGTCATATGCAATAAAAATTTTTCGTGCGGCTTATCACACGTTTTAAGACATGCGGATTCTGCTTGTCATAAAAATAATATCAAAAGAAGTACATCATTATTATTAGATAATGACAATAATGTACGTTCGAATAAAATGATACCACGAAAATGTTTTCAACAACGTTGGTTAGAGATTGATTCGTTTAAGCCATGGCTGCGCGAAGTGTCACATGACGTAAATTCATTTTTTTGCACATTTTGTAATACATCTGTTGTTGGTGGTTTGTCTCAAATCTATCGTCACGCAGAAACCAAAAAGCATATAATGATATGTAAAACAAATAAAACAAACAAATCTAATGAAGATGTGAACATGAACGAATCACTTTTGTCATTCGAAAAGCGAAAGAAATTAGCCGAAATTCGGTATGCCGCTTTAATCGCTGATAAAAATATTTCGAATCAAACGGCAAAAGAACTTCTTACTCTTTTTCAAGAAATAGGAAAAGATTATAATGTTTTGAAAAAAATGAATATGGGTCGAACCAAATGTACAAACATAATTTCAAATGTGTTATGTCCGGTTGAGACGGATCGCGTGGTCAACAGCATTCAAAATACAAAATTTTCAATTTTTATTGACGAAACATATGATATTTCAAATGAAAAATGGATGACATTTCTTGTTCGGTATGTTGATTCGAAAACATTAAACATTTGCTCACAATTAGTAAAATTAATTAATATTGATGCGAGAGATTGCAGCGCAGAAAAATTATTTAATGCATTTAAATCTGAAATGTGGGAACTGAATATTCCATTTCTAAATATTGTAGCCTTATCATGTGACGATACGTCCGTAATGACAGGAAAACATTGTTCATTTCAAAAGAAGCTGGAAGAAATTTGTAGAAATTTAATAACACTTGCATGTCCATGCCATTCCGTTGCATTGGCTGCACATGCCGCAAGCGCTAATATTCCGGATTATTGCAAAGAATTTTTTAAAAAAATCGCGATTTTTATTAATAGTGATCTGAAGTGTTTGGCTGTTTATGGAGAATTCTGTGAATGTTTTCAGAAAACAAATCGAAAATTTTTAAAGCTGTCTGATACACAGTGGCTTTCTCATCATTCATGTATTGAAAGACTTCTTGAGTCTTGGGATACTGTCAAGGTATTTCTGAATGAAATTGCTATAAAAGAAAAAACAAAGTCTGAAATATATTTATTATCTATGATGCAAAAACTAGACTTAAAAGCTTATTTATTATTTTTAAAGCATATTTTACATTTTTTTAATTCATTTAATGCATTTTTCCAAGCTGAGGAAACTAGAATACATTTATTACAGCCAAAATCAGTAGAATTTCTAACCACAGTTTCTAAACACTTTTTAAAATCAGAGCTTTTAAACCATTTGTGTGATAATATTCAATTTACTCAAAAAAGATATCAAAAATCATTAGAAGAAGTTCATTTAGGATTTGAATGTGAAGAGTACCTTGACGAATTAATGAGAGAAGGACACACAGATATAGTTGCAAATGTTCGAGAGAATTGTTTACAATTTTACGTGACTGCCGCCGAGGAAATCAGTAAAAGATTACCGATTAATGATCAATTTTTATTAAAATTAAAAGTTCTCCAATCTGATATAGCTATATTAGACTTTGATAGAGAAACATCATTCAATGATGTTTCTTTTATTGCTGAAACTCTTGGCACTTTCGACGAAAACGGTTTAAAGAAAGAATGGCTTGCTTTACATTTAGATTTTACAATAACAGAAAAAAGACAGTTATTAAAATTAAATTTTGATGATATGTGGAAACAAATTTTAGAAAATCAGTATCCCACTAATATTTGTAAATATCCCAATCTCAAATGTCTTTTGAATGCTGTTAGATCACTTCCAAATTCGAATGTGGTTCCAGAAAGAATGTTTTCTGTTTTAACAAATTTAAAAACAAAAAAACGAAATAAACTTTCGTCTGCCTCTATAAATGCTATTTGCGTTTTCAAATCAGCGTTAAAAACGAAAGGAGAAACTGTTTTAGACATGGAGATTGATGCAAAACATTTGTCCCTTATGTCGTCTGACAAATTATACAATACTCCTCCTAGAAAACGGAAAAGCAGCCTTACATTATGTGCTGCAGATGTTAATGATGTTGCTGGTCCCTCATCATCGAACGATATGCAATAATAAAATGTCAAAGGATAATGAATTGCATTTCATAAGGATAATATTCATATAATACAATAAATAATTGCTTTTCTTATTTTCCTCACACAAGTGTGATGTCTTTTGCGAATATAATGTCTATTATACAAACATGATATTTTTTATACGCCTGTTCTTTACAGGTGTGATATCTTTTGCGGACATAATGTCTATTATAGACATGATATTTTTTATACACCTCTCCTTTATAGGCGTGATGTTTTTTGCGCACATATATAATGTCTATTATACAGACATGATATTTTTTGTGGTCACACACCTGTAACAGACAGGTGTGTAAAAAAATATCATATCTGCAATAGACATTTTATGTCTATAAAAGACATCGCACCTGTAAAGAACAGGCGTATAAAAAATATTATGTCTGTAATAGACATTATGTCCGCAAAGGACATTATACCTGTAAAAGACAGGTATATAAAAAATATCATGTCTATGATAGACATGTCCGCAAAAGATATCACACCTGTAAAGGACAGGCGTATAAAAAATATGTCTGTAATAGACATTATGTCCGCAAAGGACATTACACCTGTAAAGGACAGGTGTATAAAAAATATCATGTCTGTGATAGACATGTCCGCAAAAGACATTACACCTATAAAGGATAGGCGTATAAAAAATATAATCTCTGTGATAGACATGTCCGCAAAGAACATATCACATCTGTAAAGGACAGGCGTATAAAAAATATGTCATATCTGTGATAGACATGTCCGCGAAAAACATCACATCTTTAAAGAACAGGCGTATAAAAAATAGCATGTCTATAATAAACATTACGTTCGCAAAAAACATCACACTTGTAAAGGATAAGCATATAAAAATATTATGTCCGTAATAGACATATGCATTTTATCCTCAAAAGATATCACTCCTCTAAAGTAAAGGCGTGTAAAAAATTAAATGTCTGTAAAAGACATAAATGAAATGTGGTATAATAGGGCTCCAGGCGAAGGTCCACTTTACAAAACCTAACGCGCCATTAAGTGGAACCTCATAGGTGGTGTGGAAGTCCACTATTCATTAAAATAACGTAAACGCTAAAATAACGCAAATGCTAAAATAATGTAAACGCTAAAATAATGTTAAGGCTAAAAGGTCTGGCAGACTCCAAATGGTAAACATAATTTGGGATAATCCTAAGTGGAAAACCTATTTTTCTTACTTCCATTTCCTTACAACTCTCGTTTAAATGTTATATAATACAAAAAGGCTGTAAAAACATTTAATGTTATCATGCATATCAAGAAGAGCAGCGTCACACGTCGCCTTCGTTGCCGGTTTGGTAGGAAGGCGACAGAAAATGGTATATCTGTTCTCTTCTGCTGTCTGAAGTGTTGATCCAGAGAGAAGCCTAATGAAGGATTCACACTGCATCCGATTTCCGATGTACGACGTCCGATATCCAATAGGAGAGTTTGTTTTACATAAAACAAACTTTCTTATTGGATATCGGACATCGTACATCGGAAATCGGATGCAGTGTGAATCCTCCATAAGAAGGGCCATTCTACAATACATCGCAAATGCTTCATGCTTCGTCGTCAGTCGCGAAAGATAGCAACTACTAATATAAAAGTGCTGTTTCTGATTGCGTTTGCCAAAAAAAGTTGAAAGTTGATCAACTCTCTTTTGGCAGGCTACTAAGCGTTTAATATAATACAATTGTGTTCAATTATAATTTGATATATATTACAATGATTAAAATCAATAGTTGTGTGACCATGTGTGATCGAGTTATTGGGATATATACAAATTTAAAAAAAGATACCTAAATAAATAGTTAAACTATTTGAAGTTTTCTGTTTTATATACAGAAAGTTTTATACATATAAAAATATGATTAAACAAATGTGTCTATATGATAAAGTATAGTATTGTGAATTAGTTAAATATTCATAAAGGGATATTTTTTTCTTGCACTGATCTTCCGACTATTCACATATTCCACATAATTATTTAAAAATGACAAAGTAAATGCAAGAAACAATCAATATCACTAGAATAAGAGTGAGAATTAAGAAGAAAAGTTAACAATAAGAACATTAATCTTGATAGCCTTATAATATGGATAATTGACTGTAATATATGGTTTTCCCAGTTTATAATTTATTGATTTATTTGTTCTTGCAGTGAGAAAAGACCCTAGAAAATATGCCAGAGTAAAAGATCTTCTAACAATGAATGAAGAACTTAAGAAAGCAAGAAAAGCTTTTGACGAGGTTAAATACGCAGGTACTGTCAAAGATTAGACAATTGTAATGTTATATTATTGAATGTAAAACATTTAGAAACTTAGAGAGATAAATTTAGTTGAATTATATTTATATAATTATTTAAATAATTCAAATCAGCATGATCAACTTGCAAGTAGTATTAATATAGTTTGATGTACATAATTGATTTGCATACATATTTTGATCAAGATAAAAATAATGTTTTTAACTAGTTAAATTTATTGCTGGGCAAATGTTGCTTTATTTTGCAATAATATTATGCTTGCAAGTAAAAATTTGTTTATTCTTTTGTCATGGATATTTGACAAAAATCTTTTTATATTTTTAAATACAAAGAAGTACACAAACTAAAGTAAATTCGTTTTCAATAAATATGTGATAAAATGTTAAGTTTAATATATAATTTTGCACTCTATTACCAAATATATTATTTGATAAGAATATCACAAGTGTGACATTTTGCAGAAAATGTTTTTTTTTCATGTATATATAAGGACTAAAAGAAAACTAGTTTTTCTGATTAGCTCTTAGAAGTTCTTTATATACATATATATATATTATTTTTATTTATGTATTAATAAACCTAATAAAGTAACATATTATATATATTTTACACAAATGCTAATTATATTTTACATTTAATACAACTCCATACAAAATACATTTTGCTATTCCATTTTCATATGTCGTTTTGTATAATGAAATATACTAATTTACTATTATTATTGCTTAAACTTATAAGAAACTAAAAGCTTTATATATTTTGTTATATTACAATTCAAATTATAATTTATAATTTTTGTAATTTATATTATAATTCATTCAGCAATTATTGCCTTTTCTTTTAGTCTCGTTTGTATATTATTGTTATACAGGTTTGCAAAGTTATGTTTTCTTGCATGGTTTATAATTGTTACAATTCAGCATGTACAGTGTTTGCATGTAGTATTATTGTTTGTCTTTTATGTGGTGCTATGAGCCCCTCTCGCAGTTTTACATTTCTCGAGCAATCCCATAGTTACTCTGTACAATGTCACAAACGGCCTGTTTTGCTGACAGAATAACGTCATTGAGTCCCACACCTTGGTAAGAAGAACCGCACAGTCCCAGGGGAATATGACGCGCGGAAATGTAATTGTGGATGCGTTTTATACGTTGGGTATGACCCACGACATGCTGTGGAATACAGTCCTTCAAAACGGCAACGTTATGTGCGACTGGTTCCTCTTCGATATGTAAGATCTTTTTTGTATGATCAAGCGCCGTTGTTAATAGATGTTCCTCAGATGGATTCGGGCCGAAATATTTTTCGAACCAAGCACCGCCCATCATAACTGTCAGCACCTAAACCGTTGTCGCAAAATTCCTATATATATAAAATGTTGGACACGATGATGTATAATTTAATATTCTCAATTTTGTATATATAAAAATAAAAATTATAGAAGAAACTGCGTGTGTGGAAATTGGATTGCTATACATGAATCAAATAAAGATCTAAAAATCTAAAGTCCTGAGGGAAAATAAAACTGTTTCGGAGTATAGATACTGTAGAAGCATACATACTGTAGAAGACTTTTGAGGGAAAACGCAGGAATCAAAAATTACACCTAGCAGAGGAAGATTCTCTTTCGGTGGTACGAGAAAGCCAAATGCCTGTAATGGTAATATATCCCTCTGAAATTCAAAATTAACTACTCCTACTGTTACGGTAGGTATCGCCTCTAATTCTGCAGACAGTATGGGATATTGTTCCCGCACTAGTTCAGCCAAGTTCTTCGCGGGTAAACTCGAAATAATGCGCGAACATTCTTGAATATTGCCGTTAATTAATAGTTCTATGCGATTTGATTTAAATGTAAGTTTTTCACACTTTGTCTCAGTTTGTATATTTACTCCTCGCTTTTTCAGATTATTGGCCAATGCCTGAGGTAATTGTTCGAGTCCTCCCTCCAGGCTCCACAATGCCCAACCTTCCTTTTGAGCTCTATCTGCTAAAGTCAGATGTAAACTTGCAGACTCACTGTCCGTATTATTTTCTTTTATTGCGTCATTTTTCGATTTTGAAAAAATGTTTTTTAGTCGATTTGCCAATACGCCTTTTACTATAGAACCGTATTTCTGTTCCGCCTCGAATAGAGATTTGAACAAAAAATTAACACTAATTTTCCGCGCATCTCCTGCACATATTCCACAAATTAAAGGACTGATAAGATTATCCGCAACGTCTTGACCTAATCTTCTTTGAACGAAATTATAGACACTCTCATCCTCTTTGGATACCTTGGGAGCCGTCAAGTCGGTCCATAGACAGTTTATCAGAGGACGATCTAACAATGAAGTCGTTTTGAAGATACCCTTCAACGAAGATGGTAACAGATGCAATGTCTCATCTGCGTAGATTAATCTATTCCGCGTCGCGGGATGACTTGGTCCGATATGAATTAATTTGTTACTCAATTGAAGATCCTCCACCAAGTTAAGAGTATTTTTTCCAGCTAATCCAACTGGTCTAACAGTTCTCGGTCCTTGCTCAAATATTGCTCCAGTTGGTGATTTTCTACTTCGTATCCATCCACCCACGCGACTGGACGCTTCCAATAAAATGATAGCCGAATTTTTTGCATTATTAGCGGCATAATAAGCTGCTGATAGACCTGATATACCACCCCCTAATACTATTATCATTTTAATATTAGTTAAAGAGATAATTCCTATAAATATTAGCACAATATATCGTGCAATTAAATGCAATCTTGATTAAATATATGTTATTTTATATATGCACTAAAAATATATATCTTATTATATATCATAAAAAGAATTTTATTCATGAATGAAATATAAATATGTGCTAAAATTATTGATAAGATAATTTAAGGATATAAGAATATCGCACATATATATATAAAGCCTAATAAAATTTAAATATTTTAATACTATTTAGGCATTACTATTGCATTTTTTTCTTTCTTTTTATGTGTAAACATTATTCAAAAGAAATCAGAAAAACGATCACATTGAAAATAATTTGTAGGTTATCTACTATGAGCATAGATATAAAATACATAGACGGGGCATTAGCTGCCAATATGAGAGTCATGGGAGTAAAGCCCGTATCAGACTACGCATTGAAAATTGAAGATTGAAGATTAAAGATTGGAATTTGACGAATCAGAACAAAAGAGACTAAAATTTCTTTATTCTGATTGGTCAAATGTCAATCTTGAATCTCAATCTTCAATGCATAGTCTGATACGAGCTTTAGGAAGCTTTAGTGCCGGTCTACAATAGGTGATTTAAGATTTAGCCTTTGTTTTAAGAGAAAAATTACATCGATCCTAGCTTCAAGCTCTAAGCTTTAAAAGATGGGAGTTGGCCAACTCGCTTAGGGCTTAGAGATTAGGGCTTAAGGCAGCGCGAGAAATGTTTAAGTGCCGAAATACGTCATAGTTTAGAGGTTAAGTCATAAGGTTTAGGGCTTAAATCGCCTATTGTAGACCGGCACTTATACTTCACCTTTAAGACTTTAATCAATTATATATAGATGAATATATAATAAGTATCTTTGCGTAAACGCGAAAAATAGAATAAAAATCAATAAAATAAGGAACATGCGCACCACTCTTTATGGAATAGTAAAATGCGCGCAATAATAATTTGTTGAAAACATTTTTATTACACCTTTTGCTAATAATTATCAACTTTCAATATCATCCAAATTCTTAATATAACATAAAAACAATAATTTGATATCAAGTAAAATCCGAGTAAAAAGGCAAAAGAGCCGCGCGCAGTTTTTAGGGCGCAAAGGTATACCTTTACGCCCTAAAAACTGCGCGCGGCTCTTTTGCCTTTTAACTCGGATTTTATTTGATTTTAATCGTGTAAGAGCCTTACTTTTATATCTTTTTAATGATCTTTTT
>NW_021849211.1:1489964-1520735 GCF_003651465.1 Formica exsecta
CGGTCTACAATAGTGATTTAAGCTCTAAGCCTTAAGAAATTGACCAATCACGATCAAGTATGAGGAGAATACTCGACTGTGATTGGTCAATTTCTTAAGGCTTAGAGCTTAAATCACTATTGTAGACCGACACTAAGGCCGAAAATACGTCATAGTTTAGAGGTTAAGTCATAAGGTTTAGGGCTTAAATCGCCTATTGTAGACCGGCACTTAGGAGCTTTAGGGACGGTTTGGAGATAAATACAAGCGAAATGCGATTCTGTTCGGTTACTTTCAGCCCGTATCAAATTACACATTGAAGATTGAAGATTGACCAATCAAAACAAAAGGAGCTAAAATTTCTTTGTCCCGATTGGTCAATTTCAATCGTCAATGTGTAGCCTGATACAGGCTTAATATTTTCCGTACACACATATGTACATACATACATGTGTGCGATATATGGGGATTTGTGTGATCACGATCGACGTCGTTTCGCGAAATGTTGCAACCAATTGTAGTATTGTAGTGTGCAGGTAGGTAGGTACGCTTGATTGCAAGGCTAAATTTCCTTGCGCCGAGTCAATAACGAAAACGATCTTGTTCCTCGAGAATTTTCCTTAGACACTTCTCGCGAGCTCGATGTAGTTGACATATCAACGTTTCTCATATTCGACGTTTTCGTACTTTCTCGCGCGTGGAAAGAACTCGAAGATATCCCCGAGACACGATCCTCGATTCCGTTCAGCTTGCGACGACGACGACGCATCACTCTAGAAATGCACCATATTCGGTGTTAATCGGCAAGAAGGCCGTACCTTGGATCGATGAGAAGAAAGAACTCAATTATATCAGTATGCAGAACGACGAGAATAAAACGCACGACGCTGTAGTGGATAGCGATGACGAGGATCAGAGTTTTGATACCAAGAAATCCACTGCGGATCGCGACGACGAGGTTCCCAGTCGCGGCACCGACAAAGCCACCGCGGATCATGACGAGGATGGATCGAGCCGTGGCAACAAGAAGTCCACTTCGAGTAGTAACGACGAGAATCCCGGTTGCGGCACCAAGAAATCCGTTGCGAAGAATGAGAGCTATGCATGGCCTATGTATCGCGCGTCCACCTCGCGAGAGAAATTGCTCGCCACTCCGGAGGATGATTATGGCTGCGAGCACTATAAACGAAAGTCCAAATTTGTGGTATGTAGATAAAAGTATGTAAAAGTTAAGATAAAAATGTCCCATTATTCTGTAATTTAACGTTTTCAAATTCATTAATATAATTAAATGTTTATTTATAGGATTTTTAATATATTATAATTTGGTTTATGTAAAATATTAATGTACTGTCTTTTAAAAAATCGTTTTTTTTATCGAGAAATTATATTATTACATCTTTTTGAAAACGTTAAATGTTATAATTGTTGCATATAAATATATAACACGTCTTATATTTGTATCTATTAACAGATTTAATATCAAGAATCTTATCTCAAAATATATAGTAAATAATAGGAGTGTAATAGGAATGTAAGATATAATAATAATATAATACATTTTATTTTTTAATATATAAATTTTTTAAGTAATATCTTGGTTTTTAACATGTGCTTGTTTTTTTTTAGACTCCTTGCTGCAACAAAGTATATACATGTCGTTTTTGTCATGATGAGCAGGAGGCACACACAGTAAATAGGAAAGAAGTCACAGAATTGATATGTGTTCTCTGTGATACTCGTCAACCTGTTCAAGCCACTTGTCAAAATTGCCATTGTCAATTTGGCAAATATACATGCCTCGAATGTAATCTTTTTGACGATGAGGATAAAAATCAATACCATTGCGACGGTTGTGGAATATGTAGAGTCGGTGGCCGTGACAAGTTCTTTCACTGTGCAAAGTGCAACATGTGTTTGCCAGTTCAACTACAAAATGGACATACGGTAAGGATATATATATAATAGTATATATACAAAATAATTACATAAATAAAAATGTATTGAGATAAAAAAAAAAAATAACAAGTAGCTCATTTAAAATGTGTATTTATATTTCATGAAATTTACACACAATTTTTGCTATATAAACATTGAATAAATTTTATTTTACAGTGCATAGAGAATGTCTCACATTCCAATTGTCCTGTGTGCCTCGAAGATATTCATACGAGTCGCACACCATGTCACATTCCCGGTTGTGGACACTTGCTACATCGTACATGTTTCAAGGAATTGTTGCAGTCAGGACATTATGCCTGCCCGACATGTCAAGTGTCGCTTTTAGATATGACGGATTTATGGAAATATTTAGATGCAGAAGTATCACTAACACCGATGCCAGAGGAATACAAGGACTATAAAGCTGATATTTTGTGCAAAGACTGCCACGAGGTTGAATCTACTTTCATACATATATCCCAAACATGTTTAAGTGATAAAAAAGATATTAATGGCAGGGTATCTGTTCTTTCAGGAATCGACAGTGAAGTTTCATATTGTTGGATTGAAGTGCTTAAACTGTGGTAGTTATAATACCTGCAGGATAAAAGGCTCACCTTCTCCAGGTAACTATCAATTGCTAATTAATTACAGCCCTAAACGATTATGTGAATTCTTCATAGTTTGTACAGATCCAGATGTCCTACCAGAAGCAGCAGCTGGTGGTAGTAGTAAAGAAGAGAAGGAGCAATCGTAAGGCTAAAAATCGGAGTATCATCTGAAATTATCTATCAATTACGGAAGAAGTACATCATACTAGTATTGTTGGGAAAAATTTTATAGATAAATTTTGTCTTTGACATTTTGTAGCAAATTGCGCTTTTTGTTGCCTTTATAGTACTCTAATCGAGAATTATTTAGCTAATTGCAAATTTTAGTACATAAAAATTAAATATTATTATTAAATGAGGCCAGATGTCATCAAAAAAGTACATAGCTGTTTTCAGTGATTATCTGTGACACATTTTATTGTAATTTTTTGGATCCAATATGTAGATCATTTCATTACCATCTTAAAATCTTTAAAAAAATGATACATAGATTTCTTGTTTTTTTGTCTCGTTGATTACATTGTAGTTAAAAACAATAGTTAATGAAGTGATCAACAAGAGAACATTTTGTGGACATTCCTTTTCACATATGTACACATGGGGACAAAAGTGTTTTAATACATGATTTTAGGCAGCAGACACACCACACACACATATATATATATACATATGGAACATCCAATATTCTTCGATATGTATATACACAAATTCATGTTAAGACATTTCTATTCTTGTGTATACATCATGTTTACATTAAGGATTGTTATTTGTTTTTAGTATTTTTATTTTATGAATATACAGGGTGTTCCACAATTTGTGTACTACCTGTTAATAGCAGATTCTTGAAGATATTTGGAAATAAAAATCCTAATACCAAAATATTAAGTTTAAATGGAAAGCATTTATAGCTGGCCAATAAGTTTGACCAAAGTTTGCGTTTTCAGACATTGCATAGAAATGAAAGTGTTCAGATATCGATTTATTTTCAAATATTAATATAATTTTGCATGATATCAAGAATATGCTATTAGGAAATGGTGCATCAATTCTCTTCTGGGACAAACCTATATAATACCTAAACTTACTTTGCAATATATATTATTATGTGATAATATTTCAGATGTATATACAATGTTTGATGAATTTGGAATCGACTTTTTCTTAACAAAAATATGCTAATACATCTCATTTTGTTGCATTTTTTCAATTTCAAAAATTAACTATGATGGTGATTGAAATTTCATAAACACCTTTATAATACATCTTTTTAGAATCTTTGGTTGCCGCCAATTACTTTTGACAGAAGAAAATTGAATTCCAAATTGCTCAACAAATTCATAGATGAAAGTTTTATGCTGCACATCTTTAGATATATCGATATCATGGGGACAAAAGTGTTTTAATACATGATTTTAGGCAGCAGACACACCACACACATATATATATACATATGGAACATCCAATATTCTTTGATATGTATATACACAAATTCATGTTAAGACATTTCTATTCTTGTGTATACATCATGTTTACATTAAGGATTGTTATTTGTTTTTAGTATTTTTATTTTATGAATATACAGGGTGTTCCACAATTTGTGTACTACCTGTTAATAGCAGATTCTTGAAGATATTTGGAAATAAAAATCCTAATACCAAAATATTAAGTTTAAATGGAAAGCATTTATAGCTGGCCAATAAGTTTGACCAAAGTTTGCGTTTTCAGACATTGCATAGAAATGAAAGTGTTCAGATATCGATTTATTTTCAAATATTAATATAATTTTGCATGATATCAAGAATATGCTATTAGGAAATGGTGCATCAATTCTCTTCTGGGACAACCTATATAATACCTAAACTTACTTTGCAATATATATTATTATGTGATAATATTTCAGATGTATATACAATGTTTGATGAATTTGGAATCGACTTTTTCTTAACAAAAATATGCTAATACATCTCATTTTGTTGCATTTTTTCAATTTCAAAAATTAACTATGATGGTGATTGAAATTTCATAAACACCTTTATAATACATCTTTTTAGAATCTTTGGTTGCCGCCAATTACTTTTGACAGAAGAAAATTGAATTCCAAATTGCTCAACAAATTCATAGATGAAAGTTTTATGCTGCACATCTTTAGATATATCGATATATGTATGATTTATGCATATTTCCTGTATGTGTCTAGCTAGATTTGCCTTCTGAAATGGCAACTGCATTGGTAGCTGATTTACTAATCATATCTAGAAAAATAATGAAAAATTGTGAACTGATGTGTGTGTTGTATGTTTGTGTGTGTGCATGTATGTATATGTGACTGTGTTGATGGAGAAAGAAATACAAGATAACTCAAAATCCTTTATATTATTAGCACAGTGTCATCTTGAGTAAAACTTTCTACTTTGAATATATAGTCTTACACATAAATGTTTACATTTTATCAATATAATGTGCAATATTGTTGGAATATATTTTTTTCACAAATGCCAATCATATTAGTAATAGTGACATATACTATAGCGTTCTTGCCGTATTAAGATATGTAAATTGATGGCCTAATTATAATTGCACTTTAAATGACATTTTGAAAAAACAAAGAGAGAGAATTTGATAAATTTCTGCTTGTAAGAATTGTGTTTGAAAACTTTTTATGGACATATTTTTTTATTTTGGAAAAAGATCTCACTTTAGTCATAATCTAGTCGCGGAAGATAGAGTGTACCGCCGCTCTCATAACAGTTTTTCTCTTAAGTGTGAATGTTTTACACAAGAGCACATATAAATTTGCACCAGTGGCACATGCTGATTCAGCAATGAAATATTAATGTAGTGAAAATGATTAGGAAAATATTTTAGGTTGAAAATGCTAAAATATTCTAATATGTATCCCAATCATTTCAATATGTATATGTTGAATTTACATTTCTCCCAAGAGGCATTCTTCTAGTGATTAATATTCACTTATTAATATAAATCCCTACGTAATCTGTTTTAGTATAATTGTACGTATATACAATAACTAGGTGAAATACTTGATAGTCATGGCAGATAATCGTGATTCTTGCTATTGTATTTTATCATATTTGATACAAAAATTTTTTTGTTACCGATTAATAGCCCTCGTATATATAAGAAACGACTGGCTAAAAACAAATCGGTAACTTTTCCTTAAAGCTTCAATTTCACAGTTTCGTGGGATTATAAATGGCACAGATGTAATATCTTGAAATTTTTGCTTCTGATTGAAAAGCAAATTGGTACTGAGAAGGTTTCTGAAGTTCTATATATCATTCCATAACATTCCAAGTAAAACAGCTCATATAGAATTTTAGTGAATTTTATATTTTTAGGAAACTACAAAATTGAGCAGCTTGACAGATCTTTAATATTTTTTAGTATGGTTCGTTTTTATAACATTCATATTAAATAACTACTTGTATGAAAACAACTTTATTACTGTTAAATGTTTACTTATCAACAGATTATGTTAAAGGCATGTTATGCGTCCAATTATCTACATAAGAAAAACTTCGTTTTTTATCTACATAAAAAAGATTTCGTTGTGATTATCATGGTTTTATTATATCCCTTTGTAAATTAAATACTAGTTACAAATGGTTCTTTGTACATAACGGCCGCAACAATGCTTTTGTTTTATATTACATATAATATATACTATTATATCAAATAAATTGGTTATAATTCTATTCCACTAATCTTTTTCCATATAAGAGGATGACAAGAATTCAATACTTGCGTATCAAGTGATAATATAATAATATAAAATTTGTTAATATCTGTATTTATTCGATATCACCCGGTACGCATATAAATTTCATGATAAAAATTGCAAGTTACTATTTGGAGGCGATTTCTGTCCTATGAGAGAATAATCTCAATTTTCATCTGTCATAGATACATTTTTAGAAACCGCCATGGATTGTAAACGTATTATCATTGCATTATAAACAGGGATGCTCAATTATTACTACATATATATTATATATATATATATATAATTTACATGTATACCGCGTTAAAATATTTATATTTTACTATCAATTACAGAACACAGAGGCTATTTTCTCATAGAACAGAATTTATTAGGGGTAACTGTAAATGAAATTATAAAATTTAAGTTCCGGCGAGAAGGAAAAAGAAAAAGAGATGTACTTCTCATTTTCCGATACATAGACAAGAAAGATTTATTACTAAATGATGAGAAGTAAACATTATCCTTTCCCACACTCTCCTTTCTTGAATTTTATAATTTTATGTACAACTAAAAGGGTTTGAAGTAAATAATAAAGACACTTATTTCTGTCTCTTATAACGGAAAAAGCCACCTCACTCACGCAATATAGAGTTGATAATCCACGCACATTAAAGTCAATCGATTCAATTTGTCGCTTAATTTATCTCTTGAATTCATAGTACGTGGATTATCTGAGATAATGGTCGATTCTTTGAACAAAAACGCTCTACATCTTTTTCTCTACGACTAGTTTTGTGTTTTTTTTTTGTGGCACAAGTGCGGCCGAGCGACTTGTGGTTTTTTCCGTTTTCCCATTTCTTTTATTTTATTCAAAAATTCAAAGAACGTGGACGTAACGGCAGGTATCCATGACTGCTTAGAAAACGTCGGGCGGCGCGAGTCATCTCAAGCTGGTCACGTGTGCGACCACATGCCACTGTTGTCCATTGCGGTTCCAATTGTAACTGCGAAAAGAAAGAAAAAAATGTAGATATGTGATTTTAACGCAAGGTACATTTGTAATAAAAATTAACGATATCGTAGTATGAAATTTGTTTGATTTAATAGAATAAAAATATTTTATTTATATATATATATATATATATATATAGAGAGAGAGAGAGGAGATAGTCGTATGCAAATGTAGCTATATGTATTAGTAAATTCTGCTTATAAAAGGATTTTAACTATGTTTATAAACATTATATATAAACGTTAGTTAAAATTAAATGAGGTTTAAATTATTTACTTCTACATTCATCGCGACTAACTTTTATTGTAATTGAAATTTTGGTATCTTTAATCATAATATTGACTATAATATAAACACGCATATAATGGTATTCAGTTTATTTAGTTATATAATTAATAGAGTATATATAGGATTAATTTCAATAACTGTCTCAATAGATTCGAATTTAATTTGACTTAATAACGTGATTTCTAAATTTTATAAACACAAAACCTACACAAAATATAAATATTCACCAAGAACTCACCTTGGGTCGTTTTATCGGCCTAAGAGGCAAAGGGCTGAAGATACAACAAGGACTGTCGAACGCGTCAAACGTGATCGCCCTCTTGGCATTCGGCTTCCGTTGTTGTACAGATGTAAAGTCGTGAGGAGTCTGGAAAGGATAGACACACACTAGCTGCAGCCGGCAAACAAGAGATATTCTTAGAAAATAGAATCCGCGTTGACTTTATATTTGAAAAATTCGGGAATGACTCGAAGTTATAAGTAATCGATGAAAAGAAATAGATCGAAAATATTAATTTATATTTTTCGGAGATCACAGAATGATATATGATAAATTAGTTTTGAATGTCATCCGTTTTTTCTCGCTTATTTGATGCATTTTGCAGAGGAAAGAAAGGAAGAGAAAGAAAAAGAAATAGAATGCCCACAATTTGTGGAATGACTAGGCCTTTGGGTGATAACATAAGGATTTTTGTTCGATTTGATCCCAGGTAAGGAGTTTCGGTGTTATTTTTTGATCAAAATAAAATACATTTTTAAATAATTAATAATCTCAAATAATTCACAATTTTAGAATCTGTTTATTATTTTCGTTTTTTTTTCCTATTGATTTTAAAATTATTTTTAAGTTTGAATAAAAAAGGAAGATTTCTTAAAACTCAAGAAAAAAACGATTTTGTTTGATGTAGCAATAAATATTCGAATAAAAAGAGGATGAAAAAGACTAGGCCTTTACGTTTTGGATACGCGCCGTGCACGTGCAGGTCGTTTTCGACTGGATACCGCGCATAAATATCTTTGGATCGGGAAGAGGTTGAGATACTTTGGTACGCTAGACCAGGCCTGTATAAAGAGGATGATTTTTCAGTTAGTATATGCAATTAACATGCGACATATGTATAAATATTAATATGAATATATAGAATTCATTATATCAATATATAATGTTAATATAATATATATTAATATTAATATAAATATATATTAATATGAATATGTAGAAAAAAACATTTAAAAAACATTACGATCGTGCAGGATTATCTAAAACTTAATTTGCAGGAAGAAGGATTTTTGTGGAATGATGTTAACATATGTTCGAAATAACAAAGTAATATAAGATTAACATCGTTTCAAACGTGTTAATGCATTCATACATCTGCGTATAGCGTCATTAATATAATTATTCGCGATTCATTGTTAGAATCCATTCTCAGCAAAATTAATAAGAGCGAAGCAAACAAAAACGGAACAAGATCGGTCATATGCCGATTATATGTACACGCTTTAAACATAATTAATAATTTATATCTATTGTTTCGATCGAAAAACATAAATGACCACAATTCGTAAAATCGACAAATGCCTATATAATATAAAAGTATTCACGTACATAATTTAAGTACCTTTTTTGTTAATCAAGATTGAATGACATACAATGTATTTTCTCTAATTTTACAATGTATAAATTAATAATTTATCTCTCGTTTTAAAATAATAAAGCTAATAGAGTAATAGTACGTATAAATAATTAACAGGGCAAAAGACGCACGCGTCATTGAAATAAGTTAATATAAATAGATCGAGCGTCCGTAAATGCCATATATACATATATATGTTAGTTTATTATATATTATTTTATTATACCATATCTAAAACTAACACGAACGATAATCTTTGGATTGGGCATTAAGAGATATATATAGATAGATAAATAGATAGATAGATAAATAGATAGATAGATATGTATAGATAGATAGCCATAAAGACAAAAAAAAATAGCAAGTTATTGATATTTTCTGCGCTAATTGGATTTATTCCTTAAACAGATAAGAATAAGCATTATACATATAAATATAAAACAGATAAAAGATGCAGAAAAAAACTTGAAGCATAGACATAGCGTTAAAAAGAGAGTTAAAAGGCCGGCTAGCGTGTCTAGGGACGATTGGTACGGGAATAATACCAGGATAGGGCAGGTTGATCATGAATTTGATTTTGGATATGTTGTTGCTCTACCTTTACTGGACTAGTTCCTGCCGTTAAGAAACTATCTTCCAGTGCCATGGATTCGGGTGAGAACAGCATGGAGGCGTTCAAACTCTTACTCTGGGAAAATAAAAACAATGGTACACATTATTATCTGGTCCGTTACATATCTCTTGTAAATTGCGAGCGTGTGTTCAATCAAACGCAACAATTGCAGAATTGTTAAACAACAATTGTGCTTGTGATTGGTACATGCTTTTGATTTTATTAAATCAAATGCCATTTTGAAAAGCTAATCGCTTATATAACTGTTGTGTTCGCTGAACAACCTCTCTATTTGTCTCGAGTAATTTTATTTATAGTATTTTATTTATTTAGTGTAACATACTGGTGTCTCCACGAGAAAACTCATATCGGAATTGTCTTGAGACGCCCAAGCTTGACAAAGGGCCTTGCGCGCTCGTTTTCCTCCTGGTGCACTGTTCTCTTTACCGCGTCTTCGTACTGTGTTGTAACCCGAGTCCTGAAGAATTGTACTCGTGCTAGCCAGACTCTCGCGATCGGTCTCTTGCTTGATTATCTCGGTCAGAGCATCTAGACGACTAGGAGTAGCTGGTAACTGTGCCACTCCGGTTCGTCGTTCGACTTCGGCCATAGCAATTTTGAATGGCGTCGGTGTCCTCGGTGTATTATCGTCTGTAAAAGTAATGGTAGCAATAGAAAGTCTTTATTTCTAGAAAAATATGTTTTAGAACTTTTATACAAGCGTTCTATATATAAACGTTATCTCGATAAAGAGATTTTTCATGGAATATAAGGAATTATTCAATTTATGTGTAGAGGATTTATTTAATACACATACAATATTCGTTGTAAATTTGAGTAAATTTGAGGTGTATGTACCGTTTTGATTTCGTCGGAGACCGGTAGGTTGCGGAGTCGTAAGCGGACCGGGACTGCTTCCTTTAGGAGTACTCGCGCGCGGCCAGGAGTGTTCCGGACTCAGAGTGTTCAAGAATTGCGAGGGGCTAAACGGAAGCGGCTTGTAAGGAGTCGAAGGAGTCGTGTTTCCCGTTAGCGCTTGTTGGTCTATTATATTGTAATCCGATAGATGTCCGCTATCAGGGGTATCCTCTATCCTCTGCAGACTCTGTACTACATTTTTGCGTCTGCGTAATATAGGAGGCGGACTGCTCTTCTTCTCTGTCTGTTCGGATATCTCCTCTAAGTCAGGCATTGGTATCAATTTTATATCCGAACTTCTCGACGTTTCTTGTGATAAGT
Source organism: Formica exsecta (assembly GCF_003651465.1). Classification (NCBI taxonomy): domain Eukaryota; kingdom Metazoa; phylum Arthropoda; class Insecta; order Hymenoptera; family Formicidae; genus Formica; species Formica exsecta. The sequence continues at coordinate 1,501,009 of NW_021849211.1, forward strand.
TGTAATACCTGCGCATACGCGCGAGAAAGAAAAAAGTTAAAATCTGCAAACGGAGTAAAACAGTAGACATTATATTACATTATTTCAAAGATAAACATACTTAGAGAATGATGAAATTGTCTCGGTTTTCGTTCGAGAAGAGGTTCTCTTCGACGGAGACTGCATACGCTTTTCATTGTCACGTGCACATCTGTTTGACAATAACATTGTATCCAGGTATCCGGGCGTTGTAAGATGCTGCTGTTCCAAAGTTCTGATCCAATCCAGATCAACATCGAGAGTGTGTGAAGTACTGCCAGCAGTTAGCGGCGAGACACCCTCGACGCTGATTAAATCAACTTTTACCCGACTTGAGTCGCAAAGGCTGTCTTCTAGATCTCTTATGGTAGTAGTGGTTTCTGTATTTTTCCTCTTGCCCCTACCTATAAGTTTTGTTGATCTCTTTTACTATTTTATCAAGTCTGTTTTACGGAATATAAAAAACATAATTATATATTCACACATTACAATAAATTTCAAAAAATAGTACTACCAAGTATTATCACGATATTATATTATTTAAATTTTATTTGTCGCTATGTGTATTGTGAATAGCACCTTTGATCGTAGCTCGTCCTTCTTCGCTTTCATACTTTCTTCTCATTGTGCTATTCCAATGATTTTTAATCGCATTGTCAGTCCTGCCTGGCAATAATTTGGCAATCTTCGCCCATTGATTACCGAACTTACGATGAGCCTCGACAATTATTTTATCCTCCATCTCAGTCCATGCGGTTTTTTTAATCTCCGGATTCAAGTGATTGTGCCATCGCTCCCGGCATTGTTTACCAATCCGGCCTTTAAGATGTCGCGCTATCAATGTCCATTTTTTCGGGCCTAATTTCTCTACAAGTTCAACTACCTTCTCATCCTCCTATAAAAGACAAAGCAAAACATTTTATTTTATAAAATATAATATAGAGTTTTTAAAAAAATGTTTACAAAATTGTTATAATAATATTTTATGATTTCGGATCATATTATATTATAATGGAGATATATGCGATTGTTTTTCTTTTAGATAAATGTGTAATATAGAAGTTTTGAGGAAATTCATTATATTATCAATTTTGTATTTCGATTCTTTTTTTCAATATTTCAATAAAATATAATAATAATTCTTACTTGATAGACAATAAGGTTATCAAAATATAAAATCTGACTTACAAAAGCTTTCCCTTTAATTAAAAAATCTAGTTTAAAAAATATTACATCGCAGAAGAGAAAGAATGTGTGTTCTATGTGTAAAAATCTAACATGGTACATAATTTATTAATTTGTTATAGAAATAATATAAGTGATACTCGCGCGATATGCAAATATCAGAATAAGAATATCTTGAAATTGATATCTTGACAAAGGAGTACCGCAATGGGAAAAGGCCAATAATATGTATATACGCGCATTTGATTCGCGAAGCCGCATTACATGCCCTTGGTTGTTGCCAAGTGCATTGGCACAGCGATGCAGCATCACCGTGTGGTTCCAACTTTTTCTTATTGCATACTCCATCGAGGTGAGCAGCAATACTAAGATCCATGTGTGCGTAGGTGGTATGTGCAGTGCCGTACGACGATAATGTATCACCCAATAATATATAATATATATGTATATATGTATGCATATATTGTTGGGTGATATATTATCGTCATTAGTGATATATATACATATATAAAATTTATCCAACATCAAAAAACTCGATACAATATAATCATTTTGCGATATTGGTACGGTATATCGTGGTTAATTATCATGATAATGAAAAGCGTAAAATTTAGAAAATTCAGATATTTACTGAAATATATTGACAATTTTTGTAAGCGATTTATAAATTCCAAGATTGTGCAGATATTGAATAAATTTGAATTTATATGTGATTATGTTATGTGTGTGCATACATTTTATATATATATTAAATATTAAATTATTGAAGAGAATGATAAATTCCGGAAATATTTTTTAAATTTCCCACCTCTTTCGTCCATGGACCCTTGACCAACTCCGGGTTCACGACTTTAGCCCATCTCTGCTGGCACTGGACATCGCTTCGATCTGGGAAACGACTGGCTATAATGTCCCATCGTAGACTAGTGCCGAGTTGTTCCGCATTGCTTACTAGTTGCTTCAATAAAGCGTCCTGCAAAAAGAAACGCGACGCATATAGTGAAAGTATTTCATAAGACGAGGAAGGGCGAAAGCACAACATGCGGCACAGGGAGATCGATCGACCTCCGTAGGCTTTCCCACGTGAAGTCGTATAGTACACCCTATGTTCTATGGGGTAACCGAGGCATCTGTCTCCCGGCATGCACGGCGGCGCAACTCGTAGAAAATACGAAGGGTGGACATTTTTTTTGGGATCCGCACGTTTATTGTCCCTCCCTTAATTTGCTACATAGAACCGATATAATATAACGATATATATGCCTGTCCCTTAATAAAAAACTATCGCGGAATCAATATAACTTCAAAAAAGAAATTTCCAGGTAAAAAGTTTGCAAAAATTTAATTTTATGATGAGAGAGAGAACTCTTTCCTAATATTAAAAAATTTTTATATATAATACATCAAATTTTTTTATATCAAAGCTAAAATAAAAAAAAATACTAATAAAAATTATATTTATTACAATATAAATTCTTATATTGCGCGGTTTTTCTTAAATATATAATAGAAGCCTTACTTCTTCTTTGGTCCATCTTCCTTTATTTATATGTTTCCCTTGTCCGTGACTTGGACCGTTAATGGATATTTGATTTTGCACTTGATTTTGTACTTGATTTTGTACTTGATTGCCTTGACTAACCATGCCATACTCGTTGTCGGATTCTCCTCCACTACTGGAATCGTAACCTGACCTAGATCGAGATCTGAAATATACAATGAAATACAATATGATGACACACATAAAATAATTTGTGTCAAAACAAACATCGCAAGTAAAAATAATATTTTATAAACAAGTCTTTATATATAGATATAGTGCGAGTTAAACAAATTATATAATTATTAATTAGCATTTTTTCACAAATAATTACAAGATTTGACTTGTCCTCATTAAATACAGATGATAAGACGACAATATCGCGAGTCACGTGTCATAGATTTTGTAAGTCTGTAGACATTTCGAAAAAAAAGGAACTCTCAAAATCGATGTTTTTAAATTTATAGTTAGTACTAACAACATTGATAAGAAACAAAGAATAGAAAATTAAGGTGTTCCGCCAATACTCTGTAATCTTCCAGATATCGCTAATAATATGGCGTTGTAAGGAAACGAGTGTCTTCCTTTCCGCAATGTGGGATTTGTAATCACCCGCTTGAATCAAAATTCTGGCAATACGGAAGCTTAACAAACAAAATATATATCTTCTATCTGGTGGGAAGTAACGACTGAGACGGGAAATCACGGATGGGTGAATATCCTGCCCCGATTTTTATGCTTCCTTTCTTTTGTCGCGCAAGTTCTATCGTCACCGTCCCTTCCTAATTTCACCCTCGCTATTCGGGAAGCAATCTTGACCGCGAAAACACCGGTTTTTGCGGTCACGAAGGACTTGATCTTTCCTCGTTTTGGGATTTCCTGTCACGTTTCGTATGCAGGTAATTGGAGTGCTTCCTTATTAACTTTTTATATCCTTCGCACATCCTCCCCCAATCACTTACCGTCAGTTTCAAAATTTTATGTTTACGGTAGAAGAATATAAGATATAAAAGATATACTAGAGCGCACATAGTTACTCATACATATCAATTAATTTTTATTCGATTTGATTAGAAACAATTATCATTGCCCTTTTATTTTTTAGAATTTCAATATAATTTTTATTTTTATTGTTTCTAGAATCTCAATCTCCGGAATTTTTCTGAAAACGTATCGGAAATTCTGGAGACCCTTCGGAAAAAAAGCAGGTTAATTATAGAGACAATTAAATTGTGAAAATTTTGCTAATTTTTCGAAGAGGTGAGTCTGTGCGCATTGTCCAGGCTATTTCCAGATAACAATGCATTTTGAGAACAGAAGGCAATGTCGAATAAGGCTCTCTCTCCTCTATGTACCGCGCAATCTGCTTCACCCTCGCTTTTTCCCCCTTTCCCTCGCCCCTAACAGCTGCATATACCGGGGAGAGTCCAGGGTGAACGCGATTGGGGATACGCTTAGCTTATGCAACGATAGCATTCGCGGAGCACCATGGATGTATGCGTGTGTGTAAACATATGTGTGCTGCAGATGGCCCGGACTCCTATCGTTCCTATTGCTTAATGCATTGCCGAGCATCGATTGAAAATATCTTCACCTCTAATGAACCTATTTTAATCATGAACTTATTATGAATGCAACACGCGGTTAAACAAAAATGTTGTATATCATTAACGTCGAGAAAAATTGAAGTGCCATATGTCTATGAAAATATTTTTTATGCAGAAAAATTATTGTTGTATAAAAATAATTTCGTTATATAGAATTAACTTTCGCGTATATATAATAATTTATTATACATAATACTTAACGTGTGACAACGCTTATAATTCATTTCAAGCGCCATGCTACATATGTTTGCTACACATTGCGATACGAAAGACGAAATTACGTCATCACAAGCGGCTCGACACCATGGAATGCAAACAAGCTAAAACGACATCACTCGGTTAATTACATTCGAAGAAAGAACTTCTTTCATAACGACGCGATCGCCCGTTGCAACAAGCGCTGGTTTCTAAGTAATACTGATTATGATAAATAACAAAAAAAAACCTTGCTCTATCAAAAATGACATATCAATACAGTCCTATCTGTATGTATATAGATCGATAGTCTAAGAGATATACAATATACGAAATGATGGATTAAAATATTAATTGTATGTCCCAACTCGACTCGATGATTGTAATCGACTTTTCATATGACAGATATCGATAACGCCATGTCCTGCACCTTTTAATATGAATATATAATTTCATTGCAGGTGCGTGTATGTTTATGTGTCCAATATCTTGAGAATATTTAAAAATTTGTATAAGATGTGATACAAAAAGCATCGGTACAATAAAAACAAAAGCATCGATGCAGTCATGATATAAATTGCTCCTAATGTAACCCTTTCCAATAATAATAGAATGTAATTTTACAAAACGCGAAAAGCAAATATAAAAACAAAAGGAATGGTCTCTATCCTTTCAGATAATAATAGTAATTCAATCAAAAATCATTTATTTCTTTAAAAATAAATATAAAAAAAGTTATCTTTTATATAAATATAAAAGTTAAGAATTTGCACACACACATACACACACTTACATATTGTATACAGAAACATATACATTTAAAATATTTTACATAATCATCACTAATTTCTATTAATGAGAACGACGTCGAGTCGGAGATGTATCGAATTAGCACACGAACGGAGCGAGTCTTTAACATGTTACGTAAAGGCTTTCGCCTTCGAAAAACTTCTAACGATCGCACTATCCTTGAATTTAAATCCTTTGGGCACGTGAAATGCCAAAGAATCTTCTTCGCGACATTCCTCACCATTTGTGAAAACACGCCGGCATAATAATGACTTTGATGTATGAATAAAACGATCATTGTCCAAAAAGTGAGATAGTAGAATGAAATAATTGAAAGATTAGAGCAAATATACATAGTCGTTCTGAAAAAGAAATTAATAATTGTATACATGTAGAAAAATATAATCCCTTAATAATAATAAAAACAATGCATATTTTAATGAACGTCAGTAAAATATTAAAAATAATTTTATACACAAAATAATATCCGCAAGTTTAAATTTATATGTATGTAAATAGCTATGGCTATGTAATATATACATATAATCTATAATTTATGTAATATGGAAATATATAATTAAAGCTGTATCCTAAAAAATATTGCATTACGCGTTTCATGTAAAAAAATAAATTATATTTCTTCGATATTTTTCAATATTATTAATAATGAATTAGGTGTTATTTTATTTGCGTTAAAAATTTAAAGCACAAAAGTTTTTGCATAAACTGCAAATTAATATAATAACTTTGTTAAGAGTTTTATGAATTGCAATGTGAGAATTATTGAGGATCCAAAACCTTGTATATAACGCGTGAATACGTGCTCAACAAAAAGTTAAAGAAATAAAGCTATTCTCGAACGCCTATTAATCAATTTTAATTGGCGACGATCATGGAGAAAGAGAAGGAGAGAGAGTAGGTACAAAGAAATAAACGGGACAAAGTATAAAATGATTTAGAAGAAATATAATAGAAACAGAAATAATAGAGAAAATTCTCTGTAAAAAAGCTATATATATTAAATAAAACCATTAATATTCAAACAATAGACGGAAAAATATTAGGATCGGTGAACTATAGAAGAAGCATTTTGTTTTACGTGCTTATTCCTGTATTATCCTTATAAAGTGTCAGGTAATAAAATCAGGTAATAAAATCAGTAAAAATAATGACGGAGAAAGAAGCTTCGTCCTTCAACCGTTTTCACAAAATTGTTAAGAAATATTAGAGTAAATTTATACGTAGCTTTTACTTGAGAGGCGACAACAGAAGCAGGTGCCATTGACAGCTGCTTACTTGTCTAGGAAGATAAACGTCATGCACATCTTTTGTCACACCAGGCAAAAATGACATATCTTTTTTTATATTTTTATAGCCTCCAATATATGTAATATATGTATACTATGTGTTACTTAGATACATGTTATAAAAATTGACCTTTAACGCAAGATAAGAAATTATAAACGAAGTAAATTATCGGTAGATAACCGTATTCATTGAACCGTATGCATTTAATTTTATATAAGAAAAGTTTCATTATTTTTTCTTTTGTTAATAATATATAATATTCAAGATAATATAACGTGTGTAACAAAACATAATAAAGTATTGATAGCTTTTCACATTTCCGTTTATTGAAAACGAGAAATGCTCGAGCGAAACTTTCGAAGCGAGACGAATGTGGGAATGACTTATAGGACGGATATCGCTAAATATTAGACAATAAAACGACGACACGTGGGACGAGCTATTTGACTTCTTCTCGTGAGAACGAAAAAGGTAGTCGTGTGTGTGTGTCCGTGTGTGCCGTGGTAATGGACATCTGCCAAAGTTCCGAACTTTCCCCTCTTTTTCGTCCGCGCTTCTTCCGTTCACGTTCGGCGCTCACGCATGCAATTCGCCTTTACGACACCAAGCGCCCTTAACTCCTCTTCCTTCCTTCTTTACTTCCTTGCTTCCGCCTGTTGCGCGTCACGCAACAATAAGGTCATCGCGCGAGGCAAAGTCCCTTCGTGGGCATATAAAAACCTCCGGCCGAGATCGAAAGAATTATGACTCGAACAAAACAAACTTTGCGTTCGGGACTCTGGGACTTGTCGGCATACTTGTTAAGATAATTGACATAATCCTTTGTAGAGCCGCCGTTAATTAATTTAACATACACAAGTTAATTCTACGTTAACAGATTATTCAAACTTTTTCTTTATACTCGAAACGTACTTTTTGCCGTAACAGCAATAACTTTTAAGCTACATTAAATTTCCTGTGACACACACACACACACACACACACACAAACACACAGAAAGTGAGAAAAAGAAGGAAAAAAGAGAGAGAGAGAGATAAAAGATTTAGTTATATCTCTTTTCGCTTCACTTTTCATGGTCATCTCTTGAGAAAAGATTCTTTATCGCATAATATGATATGACATCGGGATTTGCATTTTATCAAACGGACTAGTATAAGTTTGTGCACCGTTATATCCGCAACGTACATAACAGAGCAACAGAGAAAATATTGGGTCAGCGTAAATATAGATCCCGTCGTCGTGTTGGTCGCGTGCGACGCCCGCAACACACAATTGATCCTTTCGTCAATTTTATAGTGTCCGGGACCAGGTGTATATAGAATCCAGGGAGTGTTCGTTCATAGCCGGCGTCAGCTGCTGCCCCGCGTAAAACCCCGCGTCCCACCCTCCGACTCTCGTTCTCGCGATCATCCAATATATGACGCTTATGACGACGCGTCTCCCCTTGCTCCATTCCCTCCTTATCAACAAGCTACCTTGGCCTCATAGAACGACCGATGACACCGAGTCATCGTATATACCGAGTGTTTGCTGTGGTAAACCAGTGAACACTTTTACTTTTTAGAGTTTACATCATTCATGAATGAAGACGGATCTCGTGTATTCTCCATGCATAATTTGATGCATAATTAGACAGTCGTTGCTAATTATTGATGCATATTAATACATTGAACGCAACATAATAATAAGGATGTAATATAATACATCACTATGTTTGTTAAAATCATATTATTATGCAGAAATTTTAATTTAGTACACTCTCTTTGTGTATTTTAATAATCCCTCGAATATTAATTTTTTTCTATATAAGAAATACGGCCAAAAACGCACATGCTCGCTTGTTATTATGTATTATTATGTATCTATTCATCAAATCAATCAATAGACGATTAATCTTTTTATTAATAATTTGGTTAATAATTGATTAATTTTTTATGATATTCTTATTGCACTGAAAAAAAAGAGAATAATGTACCACTATTACTATCTTATGTCATTCGCATTTTAAACAATTATTTTAATTAGTAATAGTAAAATTTATATCATAAAAACTATGACATATCTTAGATATCTTGTTTTTTAGGTATATGTGTTACCTATAATAATTTGATGGTATATATTTTCATTTAATAGCAATCTGGAGCAAAGATAAACAAATTGTAAAAAAATAAATAATAGAATAAAAAAAAAAAACATCTGTCGCAGACATTAATTAAAATTGGAAAGCAATAAAATAGAAAAGAAAACATGAATTCTAGTCGACGTAGTGGATCACATCGTTGAAATATCATTCAATATTACGTTATCAGCGAGTGATCCGTTAATTTATCTTTTCACTGAGAGAAAAATAGATATAAATCGTTACTAATTAACTAAAGATATCGTTAAAGCTTTTCCAAGATACGTAACTAAGTACATCCAGATCTCTGATTCTTGAATGAAATCTTTTCATTCGAGATTTCGTCCATAAAAATTCCTTAGGAATCAAACTTTCTTTTCATTCTAATGATTCCTTTCGCTGCCAAGGGACGAACGAGTCTGGCGGCTCTCGCGATTGAATAAATATAAGGTTATTGGCATCGCACGGAACCTGTTTGGGTTAATACATGGTAGAATCTTCTTTCACGAAAATATCAAACCATTAATAATTTTCTCAGAGTTAAGAATGGAAAGACATCAATAAATTGACATCCACGATTAAAAAATGCAAAACACAATTATCATTCTTCATGTAACGATGAATAAATATTACCTTGACATCTTCTTAATTTGACAAATTATTCGTGCAGATATTTAAGATTTGATAATAAAGTCACACTCGAAAGAGGATGACGTCCAATAAAATTGTCGCCACGAGTTCGAGATTACTAGAAGAGGATTCCATGGAAACCGAGAACGTTCCGCGTATTTTAATGAGGCCGCTATCCGTGAAGGATCATCGCCCGACGAAGGCCAAGAGGTAGGATAGGTTCCAAGATGAATATATATGTGCTGGTTCAGACACGCACGGGGTATACGCGGGGTACGCGAATACGGGGTAAGTGGAGATAGGTAGAGGCATACGTGTGTATCTACCTACACGTGTACTTATATACACGCGACCGTACCGGCAGCCAGCCAACGACATCGGGGTGGAGGTCTTTACCGAAAGACATCTGGCTACCACCTGCCTCGATGCCCTCGCACTCGCTTCATCAAACCTCCCCATAATAGAACGCTCCCGAGCATGCGCACCCGCTCTCACATGACGCGTGCACATGTGAGGAGTACGTACGTATTGTGTGTATCGTGACCGTGTGACTTATACCGTGTGGTTTTACAGATATGTGTGTACGCGTATGCGCCGGTAATAATCGAGTGCTCGTGCTCCTCTCGTTCCCGTGGGGCTGTGTAAAAATACAGGTTTACCCGGTATATGTAAGCGTTTTTTTTTCACGTTAGTATGGCATTGAGAATTAAATATTCATCCACGTCGGTATAAATAATCTTTCATATAATATAGATAATAAAAGTACTTCTTTTCAATGTCCATTTTATTTTGCCGCCTAAAAACGATTGAAATGGATACACTGATAAAAAACTAGTTGCCAATGTATGCTACCGGAAATATACACATTATCAATAACAAAAATAATATCATCACTTTTTATAATAAAAAATGAATAAACATTACATATACAACGCTATATTTTTAATTTTAATCAAAATATAAAGTGAATTATTATTTCTTCGCAAGATTTCATCTGTTTTAATACACATTTTTTACTATATAAAATTAATTTAGAGATAATATACATTTTTAGACATAAAAAAAAAAAAAATAATGAAAAACAAAAAAACTTTCAGCTTTAAATCAATACGTAGAAAATAAACATATCAAATATCATATTTTCTCGTAATAAAAAAATTTAATTATTCCATCTTTAAATTCTTCAGATAATATATAGCCAACAATGTATATTAACCGGTCATTCACTAGTGCATTTACCCTATACAGCACTCTGTCTTTCTCTCACTAGTATACACAAAATATATATAATACATACGCACGATATACAAGACGAACGTGTCTACGAGAGATGAAGGGAAATTCCATCACCCTTCTGTGCCATAAAAAAAAGGCGGGAAGCCCTTCGGCAACTCGCGCGCGCGCGCTTCATCCCTCTCGTTCGCCGAGGTGCGCCTCGTCGTCGTACACCACGCCTTTTACCCCCGTGCCCATTGCGAGGCGATTGTATATCGGACGAGCCACCCGGTGCTCGTTCCCATGACAAGTGCGATGGGTATTTTCACTCGTGAATCTTTAATTCCACCGTGGGAATCGAGACTACATCGCATCGGACGGAGATCCGCGCACATTACAAATAGGCGCGGATATGCGCGCCATATATGTCCCGTGATCCGATTAGATTACATCTTTTATAGATGAACTATACACGCGGTCCTTTGTGTCGCTAAGCGGGAGGAATATGCGTAAATCTCGCGGAAATTATAGCGTTTTGCCGAACGAGTACCTCCCGTGTGATACTTATTACTATTCTTAAACTAAGCGCACAAAAGTGATGTGTAACAGATAAAACAATTTGTTCTTATTTAAAATATTTAAGAAAGGAACACGAGAGAGAGAGAGAGAGAGAGAGAGAAAGAGAGAGAGAAATATATATACACCAAAAAATAAAATAAAAAATATAGTCATAGAGATATATGTAGTATAATAATAATATATGTAATAGCTGAAAGAGAGAGAGAGAAGCAATTCGTTGGAATAAGATAGATAAATGGTTCTGCATCTATTGAAAAGCGAAGAAAGACTTTCCGATTTTGTGAGCGTAATTAGTAATCGCGATTAACAATATAATATAAAATAATATACAATATCAATATTAATCACATCATCTGATTCTTACATCTTTTTGAATACTTAATATTTAATTTTTTCTTATATTTGAACATGATACATGCAAAATCATTTCGTTAATCTTTCCCCCCCCCCTTCCTTCTCTGAAAATTGATACTTCGGTATTTATTAGACAGAATTATTTCAAAGCATTCTTATTCTCGAAGCAGATGCTGGAAATCAAGTTCGCCCTTATATACATCCCGATCAGCGTCGTCGACCCCGAGAGTGCGCTAAATCGATATCGAGACATAATGAAAAGGAAAGAAGAACGGGCTGCGAGAGCAGTCCAAGGGCCGCGGTCCGTCCCATCTTGAAAGAAATCTCTTCAAGGGGCCCGGGCGCGAATCTTGTCGGTAACCCCCTTCGAAATTTGTTATTTGACGTTTTAGGGTGGCTTTTTCTGGTTCGCCCTACATAGTCTGATTCGATGGAATTTTAGGGTAACGACTGGCAGCTGTCCAGACGTTGACTCGATTCAGTTTTAAATTCGAGTTGTAAAATTTGAGAAACGTAATCGCGTATGCCTGAGATCGACACGACGAGCGCGAACTTTTTATACGGAGAAACGTCCCTTCGTGAATTAACTTCAATTCTAATAACTTAGTGAATAATCCACACGGATCTCACAGACACTGATATACCCGCATAAACTCCGAAAATGCCCAGAGGATAGCTCTCGGATGAGAGATCACACGGGAATACGATAATACACGATCTATTCATATATAGGTATCTTGAATTTTGTAACATTTCAAGAAAAAAATTTCATAACTTTACTATTTTCATTAAGAACTACTATATTAAAAAGCAGCAATATTAAACAACAAAATAATCAAAAGTTGAAAAAAAAATTAATATTACAAACAATTCTATTAAAAACAAATTTAAAATATGCTAGAACTCATTGTGTAGAAATATAAAATTCTGAGAAAAATATTTATTGTCATATGTACTTTAATAATTATAAACGAGGCGTGAGTTTATCACGAATTGAGCAGCTCATTTCGGAAAAGGGAAACTCGCATCATTACCATAAGTGTCGAAGAATCAATGACCATCCCTACTTTCTGATAATTCACGCCATGTAGAAATCTATATAGAGGCTCGAGGGAAAACAAATCCTAGAAATACATCTCTATTTCACTGTGAGCGATTCCATCCATATATCACTTTGTATCCGTAAAGCCGGCATATTCTTCCATTCACTGATTGTGAGGTAGCCTATGCTAATATAAGTGACCTTCCAATGGTATTCGCAAACTTAATGATCTTTCTAAGATTTAGTTGAGTGTGAAATCGCGGAATGACTAAAAGATACCTTTGTAATCCCTATGGTGTTACCAAGTGAAATTTTTGCATTATTTTCATTTTTCGTATTTTTTAACAGCGGGATATTGAACAAACGCACGCAAATGACAGTAAATTTGTCCACGATTTTTTATACTTTGTTCTTAACGGCGAGATATTAGGCAAACGCACACAATAATAATATCTCGAATATTTAAAACCTTTTCTAAATTTATATAAACTTTGATTCTTGTATATTGTATCTCTAAATTTATTTTTAAGATTAATAAAGAGAGAGAGAAAGAGAACAAAAATATAAAAAATAGGTAATAAAAAAATATGACTCTCTTGAATGGGAAAAATGCAAGACAAAATAAAAAGAAAAAATTTTTGATATAAATAAATAAACAATATTTACAATCCATTTTTTACAATTTACATAATTAATATAATAATTTAATGTAAAGAATATTATTTTATCAGAGATTTTTAAGTTCGAAGAGATCCACCGGATATGAAGATCGTCAAGACTTATTTTTCTATTTTCACAAATTTTCTCTCAGATACGCGATACTAATATCAAGATAAATGTAAGAGAAGCCCGCGAGCATATGAATGTTGCATATCGCGAAATTTGTAATAACGTCTAATCAAAACAAAAGCGATCCCAATCTTTCGTAAGGAATATGCATCTGAATAAAAGAATACAATGAGTTTCAGTGGAGGTACAAAATAAACGATGCAAAAAATTCTTAACAGAGTTGGCCTGAAACCGGGTTTAAATCTCCTTAGTCAACCTAGTCCCCCTGTCTACTCTCCCTTCCTTTTTGTCTTGCCGAGGCTGTAGACCTGCGAGGACGACCGGCCGGAAAAAGACGAATAGTCGTCTCGTCGTTTCTTTTGGCTTTGAGCACTCCGCTAAACGACTAGCACTGAAAAGCGCGCGATAGCTGTAACTTGAATGAGAGAGATACCATGCTGCGAGTGGCTACGAAGAAGTTGGATTTCTTGTCTGTCGTCCATCCGCTCGTTTGGACGCTTAATCTCTCTCTTTCTCTCTTTCTATACCTGGGGAAAAAATACTATTCGACCGAATGAAACTACGGATATTCGGGATAATCTCGAAAAATTGTCTTGAATTTTTTTCTTTTTTACATGTCTCGGTCAAATTCCAGACCTTCCATGAAAACAATTACAATTGTTCTTACTAAAGGTACACGTTTTGAACAACGAAAGAGCAGGTTTGAAGAATTCAATACGTCAAGCGTGACGATCAAAATTCGTTTATAACATCTCGTAAATTATTTTAAATAGTTTTGAATGTTTTTTACATATCTTTTTGTCATTTTTATATTTTTATCTATACAAATATCCCTTAAAAATATATAAAACATGAGAAAATTTTCTGATTTAAGCTATTTGAAAGGCACGAAAATATGACAATAGAAAGTTTACAACACTCTTTTCATAAAAAGAAAAATTTATGTATTTTTGAAGATGCAAAAAGCAACTAAAAATTATAGCAGAACGCAATGTTTAAATTTACATTACACGCGTTGTTCAAATTTATCCTCTTCTCTATTTTATGTCAATATAGTAAATAAATATTTAAAAGCACTCTGGAGCCAATCAAAATTATTTTTCAAATAATTAATAACTGACAATAAAGGGCTTTTACTCTAGAATTAATATATAATGAATTTTAAGAGAATCTTAATTATATAATTATATATATAATGCCGAAAATCGAGAGGCTGCGACAAATGATGAATTCTCCCAACTGTTTGCTAAGAAAGAATTTACAAAGAAATAAATTAGCCGAAAGGATTAAAAAATTTTTGTCTGGAAGAACATTTGAATACAGTTCCCATATTATGCTATCGTTAAATATTTATAAGACATCAATTATGTTACCTAATAGAATATCTGAAAATATCGTGTTCTTATAAACATAAATTCCACGAGAATTATTTTATGACAATTTAATTTATTTTCATAATTTAACTTAATTGTAAATTAAATTTTAAAAATATTTCAGTAAGATCTATATATATTTTATATTGTAGTTTTAAAATTATCACACACTATTTACAAAATATAATAAATCTCGTAGAAAATATTAACAAAAATATTATATATACATATAATAATAAAAATAATAATATTACAAAAAGATATATAAATGAGATATAATCGTGGTAATCTTCGTCTATTTTATTTCTTCTATCACTAATATTTCATTTAAATTCTAATATCGACTCTTTTTCTAGATACTAGTAATATCACTTGAAACTTTATATAGGCCTAATAAGAGAACGGGGGAGTTGATCAGCTTCTCACAATCTCGCCTTCGCGATAACACCGCATCCTTTGATATCAACATTACGCCGTATAATTTCCGTCGTCGGAATTTATACTGCGTATATATATATATATTTCCTTACTACTTTCACACGCGATATTACTCTGACACGGCCGACCTCAGTTCTCTCAATTGGATATTTGATCCAAGCGACTTTAAAGATATCGAAATCTCTGTTCTGCTTAGCCCTTCGGTATAAGAGAATTTCGAAAGAAACTTGGATGTTAAATGTACTATTTTATTTGTATCCTATACACAGTAACAAAGTTTTGTAATATTGTCTTTTCTAATGTGCTAAGAAAATATAAAAAATGAAAATATAGGAAAGTATGATCATGCTTGCTCTATAGTATTTGATTTTTATAAACTGACACTTTAAATTCACATGTTGATACAGAAAAGTAAATAAACATAATAAATAAATAAATATGTATAAAGTATTTAAAATATTCTGGTTATGAGGAAAAAAATAGAATAATAAAAATTTAAAGTTTATTCATGCATAAATAATCTATTCGAGAGTTATAAATATATCTATTCCATAATTTTCTCACGCGAAGAACGTAACAGTTTAAAAAACAGAGAGATATGGCTCTCTCTCCATAATATCTCTAAAATATTTGAAATTGTATGACTCGCGTATTATAAAAGATATTTTTAAAAAATATTCCTCTCTCTTTCTCTCCCATAATAATAATAATGAAAAGTAAGCCGCTATTATCCTTTATCTTGATATAGGTGTGCGAAATAAATCACGAGTATTCACTGGTGCTTCAAATATATGCCAGATTTATATATAAAAAAAAAAAAAAATTAATAAATAAATATGATTTATGAAAATTTACTTTACGCGAGAGATTACTTACGCTTCTGTAGGTGGTGAATAAACGGACGAATGATAGGATGCGTTAATCGGCAATCCACTCGCGACGAGCAATTCATTCGATATCATATCCATCATATATACAAGCAGAGCACAATTCTTATGGGATGCAAGCGGTCGAGGGAGAATCGAGAGAGCGCCAAAGCACAAAGTATATCGGGTGAGTGGTACGTAAATAGATCCTGCGAACCTCCCGTAGAGATGCTTCGTAGCTCTCTCCGATTCACAAGTACTATCTGCACGCGGTGCAGATCATTGTGTGAGTTTTTCCGGGAAAATATATCTCGCCAAGAGGGAGATATCTACACGGCTACGTTTATGCCAGTCCTCTCTAATTTCTTCCTCTCTCTTATTTCTTCCTCCTTGGCTCTCTTGTTCGTCTTCTCACGAAGTGATGAAGCTTACGAGCGACAGAGCGTGACGCGCATTCTTTTTCTAATTTTTTCTTCCTTTTTCCCTCTCCCTCTCTCTCTCTCTCTCTCTCACACACCCTTTCCGTCTCTCGTTCCCTCCGTCTGTATCTCACTTCTTTACATAATTTTTAGACTAGATAAATATCGCTCGCGTTATCAATCGATTCGCGTATTGCGTGAAAGCGGATGATGAAGTAGCGTACGCGTCGCGAAGATGCGAGCCCGCATTGACAACGAGAAGAATCATTCACCGCGCGCATACCACGCGCGTGTTTACGCGCTAAAATATTTCCGCGTCCCGTCGAGTATACCGCGCCGCGCGGCAACGCTCGACTTTCGGTTCGTGGACCGAATGTCACAAAAGCGTCCTCCTTGGACGGCGGTTGAGCTCAAACTGGCGAGATGGTATATGGTATTCGAAGGGTTCGCACCAGCAGAGCAGAGCGACACAGTGGAAGGCCTAACGCTGGATCCTGCGGCAGGCAAGCAGAGAGGGAAAAAGAGTCGCCCAGAGAGAGAGAGAGAGAGAGAGAGAGAGAAAGGGACAAGAATGGAGGGAAAAAGAGAGAGAGAGAAAGAGAAAGCGGACGCACGAGGGTACCGGGGGATCTCGACTCGTAGAGGAACGAAGGGCGAGGTGGGGCGGAGGCGCCGGGAGTCCCTACGAGACCTTTCATGCGTACGCCTGGTATGTACATACGTACGTGTACATACGAGAGAATCGCCGTCGCAGCTAAAAACGATCGACCAGGAAAAGGCGGCAAAATACGTGGACGCGATCCACGCTTTAATGCCTGCGTGGAATAACAATCGAGACGAATCGGAAAAGGAGGCCCGTGTGTGGAGAGAAAAATCCATTTAGGCCCGCTGTATCAACGAGCTAAATTTGAAATTGAATTTTACATATATTTAATATATGTTTCCTATGAGCTTTGTAGAAGAGGCACACATTAATTAAATATGTAAAATTAATTCGCCTAAAACATCATTGACATTTTTTTTTTTTACAATAAATTATTAAATAAATTGTTGAAAATTCTTACGGAAAGCATATCTTTGATAGAATTTAATCGTTACTTATGCGATATTGATTTTTTTTTTATTTCACTTAATATTACGCGAAAATTGCTATCATCATATAATATCATCATAAATTGTTCAATTACTTTTAATGTTTTTTTGTTTTTAATAAAAGAGTCAAGAGTCTCTCTAACGCTAATAATTTATGGTCTTTTTTTTCTATATATATTCTTTTTCTTTTGATAAATTTCTTTTAACTTCGAAAAGTAGAAGAATCGAACACTTCGAATGACCGTACTTTTAAGTCAGAAGGGACGCTTTGTTTGTGAGAATGTAATAGCGGCGCATACTTCGGGACCCTCACAGACTCAGTACGTGCCTTAAGTTTAAGCTACATCTACATTACTACTCACATAAATGTATATCTCGACGTTGAGGAATTAAATTAATCTTTAAGCCGAATAAATATAATAAAATAGTAACGTTAATAAGTAAACAAATAATTTGATACAAAAAAAATATGGTTTTATATTTAAAACAATGTTTAATATGAAACTTGGTTACGTATTGAATAATCTCGTCAGTTACAGTATAAACTGCGCTTAACGCCATATAAAAATTAATATTTACTTTTATAATGTAAATTAATATAAATTGATGACAAACAACAAAAGCAAAGATTGTATCTATCTAATATTTCGACATTAAAATGTTGAAGTTTTCTAAATTTTATATGTAATTTAACTATAATGTGAATGAGACTTTAAGTCACTTAACCCGCCAGGAGGTACAGCGAGAAAAATAAGTGAAGAGGAGGAAGATGAGAAGAAGTAGGACTGGAAGAAAGAGAAGATGCGAAGAGGAGGAAGATGCGGAGGAGGAGGTTGCGGCGAGGCTGACAAGGAAGAGGAACGTGAGAAAGACGAGGAAATGAGAGGAAGGGCTGCGGGACTCCGGAATAAGCCGCAAGGTCTCGGCGGTATCACGTCGTTGTTCTGGGAACCGATCGAATCCTTGATGAACCGCGGCAAAGGAATTGCTAACCGATAGCGCAAATCATCGTGGATCCTTCTACGGGTCACACTTCCAAGAACACCGATGATGAAAACATGACAGAATTTCGGCGAGTTCCAAATTTCCTTCTTTCAAACATTAAATTATACTTAGATTAAGAAGAAAATTAATTTTTTTTTTCTTCGCGACCTCTTTTCCTTATCTATAACAGCGATGGGAATATTATAATCATATAGCATAACTTTTTGATCTCGTAGGAAAGTTTCGATATACATTGAAGTACGAGATGTATAGCGACCAGAAAAATATCTTGTTCTTCATTAATTTCTTTTTAAATATATTAAAATTCTCATGCACTCTCTTTAATATGGCCAGAAGAAATCTGAAAGCTGTGAAAGAGATACAGGACGCAGAAGAGGCAACGTTGCGTGACTCGTTTTGGAGAGCGCTTCGAAATTGAGAGCGGCATATGTCGAAGTTGAAAGGATATGCAAAATCTGGAAGAAAGGACTTCCTGCACGATGTACGAAACCGCGAGAAAGAAGCGCGTCCGGGCGATTGGTAATATTCTTCGCAGCCGATTCGAAAAAGAAACGCGATGGAATGAGACGAAATAAGACGTCGCGAAGACGCCAGAGGAAAAGAGTGACGAAGAAGATAACGCACAGGTACACGCGGGCCGCGATGATACGTCGGTGGATTGGATGCTGTTGGATGCAGGTCGTTTCGTGATGCAGACAGGTTTTTCTCGCCGGAGCATACGAGGCCAGCGCCTTCCGGGTTCTCATTTCGGATAAAAAGAAGAGTGCCGCCCAAGCGTGGCGGTCCAGCTCAAACTACTGATGTGAGAACCGCCCCAGCGGCCACTCGACGAAAAAATACCGAGAAAAACTTTTGCAAATAACGGACAATTATCCGGCATTGTCACGCGCGCCAAATCATGCGTTTTGCGAATCCCCTTGTATTTTTTTTGAGAGACTTCGGGACATGAAGATTTAATGCGTCAGATTTTGTACACCCGGAGAGAGAGGGAGAGAGAGAGAGAGAGAGAATTGTATACAATAATATGTCAGAAATATTAAAATATCTAAGATATATATCGAATAAGAGTAAAATACTCGTATATATTATTTTTCGCTATATGTATGTAACTCTTTTTCAGATAACCATTATGTATACTTTAGAAAATTTTCTTATATATATATA
>NW_021849211.1:1520861-1525847 GCF_003651465.1 Formica exsecta
ATATCTCTTTTGTATAGCCTCTCTTCTCTTTATGAAAATTTATTACTGGGGTGGTAAAGCGCAAAGTATCGAAACAGGACTCTGCCAGTAAAAGCGTGAAATTTACAGTATTCGAGGAAGGAATAATATTTTTATAGTATTTTTGGAGAAATTTTGTGAATTTTTGTTTTCCAAATAATAAATGCGAACGATCCTTTACAGGGTCAAAGGAAAAAGTTTCTGGAACTCACATATTCTTTACTAGCAAATTTTATTACTATCGTAATTTATAGCAGTAAGATTTCATCATTCCCAAATATATCAGCAATGTCAAATATATAAATATTTTGTTTGACCTTTTTTTTTGGTATTATAACAAAATACATAAACATAGTTAGATATCAAATAATGATAGAGCGTCAATGTAACACTATATTCTCGCGATACACTATGCTCGCTAATATTATAGTTTTCCTATTCTTTTATAATTATTCTGATTTTTATAGATGCATATACATAAATTCGTTCAACTCTTTCAATTTCTTGCTAGTTATTTATTTAAATTAAAATTACGACTGATTTTATTGATCAGAAATCGGACATCAGAATATATATGTACATATATATAGGTCCCGGCGTATAAACTTAAAGAGCCACATGCGCCGGGTGTCGATCCTGTCCTTACACGCTCTCGAGCCGCCGCTGTGCGCTGAATAGCGGCGCATCCACGACGGATGAAAGAGATGGGGCCGCGACCAAACCGGGAGGGTTCGTCGCCACGCTCGTTCGCCTCTCTTCCTATGAACAGGGGGCAGCTGTCTCCCGTTTGTTTCCACGCGCGCGAGCGCAAGATGACCGCCGGCGTCGCCGACGACACCGGGGTCACCTAGCCCCGAGAGCATTTCTGTACACTGTGCGAATCTCCGATAAAGAACATCCAGCATGCGGAAAATTTTTTAATTGACTTATTAACGATTAACTCATTTTTGAACAAGAAATTTATTGCGATTGATATGATTTTAATGTAATAAATAAACTTATCTTTTAAATTTTATTTTTAAATCTTTTTAAATTCAACATCAAATCTCGAAACATTAAATTAACTAATTATTCTAGCATTAATTTAAGATCTTTAGTACACCCGGAGAGAAAGAGAGAGAGAATTGTATACAATAATATGTCAGAAATATTAAAATATCTAAGATATATATCGAATAAGAGTAAAATACTCGTATATATTATTTTTCGCTATATGTATGTAACTCTTTTTCAGATAACCATTATGTATACTTTAGAAAATTTTCTTATATATATAATATATCAGCAATGTCAAATATATAAATATTTTGTTTGACCTTTTTTTTTGGTATTATAACAAAATACATAAACATAGTT
Organism: Formica exsecta; assembly: GCF_003651465.1. Classification (NCBI taxonomy): domain Eukaryota; kingdom Metazoa; phylum Arthropoda; class Insecta; order Hymenoptera; family Formicidae; genus Formica; species Formica exsecta. Next base: position 1,522,236 of record NW_021849211.1, read on the forward strand.
AGATATCAAATAATGATAGAGCGTCAATGTAACACTATATTCTCGCGATACACTATGCTCGCTAATATTATAGTTTTCCTATTCTTTTATAATTATTCTGATTTTTATAGATGCATATACATAAATTCGTTCAACTCTTTTAATTTCTTGCTAGTTATTTATTTAAATTAAAATTACGACTGATTTTATTGATCAGAAATCGGACATCAGAATATATATGTACATATATATAGGTCCCGGCGTATAAACTTAAAGAGCCACATGCGCCGGGTGTCGATCCTGTCCTTACACGCTCTCGAGCCGCCGCTGTGCGCTGAATAGCGGCGCATCCACGACGGATGAAAGAGATGGGGCCGCGACCAAACCGGGAGGGTTCGTCGCCACGCTCGTTCGCCTCTGTTCCTATGAACAGGGGGCAGCTGTCTCCCGTTTGTTTCCACGCGCGCGAGCGCAAGATGACCGCCGGCGTCGCCGACGACACCGGGGTCACCTAGCCCCGAGAGCATTTCTGTACACTGTGCGAATCTCCGATAAAGAACATCCAGCATGCGGAAAATTTTTTAATTGACTTATTAACGATTAACTCATTTTTGAACAAGAAATTTATTGCGATTGATATGATTTTAATGTAATAAATAAACTTATCTTTTAAATTTTATTTTTAAATCTTTTTAAATTCAACATCAAATCTCGAAACATTAAATTAACTAATTATTCTAGCATTAATTTAAGATCTTTATAGATTATAAAAACTGAAACATGATTATTAAATCTATAGATATTGCTTCTAACATTCGTAAATTTCATCATCTAATTAATGTTCAATTTTAATTTTTAAATAAATATTTGCATAAATAAATTTAAATAAATATTTGCATAAATAAATATATATAATTGAAATCACGAAATGATATAGACTAAAATACAGAACCAAACTATTTAAAGAACTCGAATGTATATATGTACCGGAAACGAACGAACAGAACAGCAAGATTAAAGAGCACAATCTTCGAATCATACCAATATGCAAATAATGGCGAGTTGAGCGCGAAACGCGTGAACAGACGAGGGGACGATCAAAGCAAACGGAGAGAAAGGAGGAGAGAGACGTGGGAGGTGCAGGAGGGCACGACGACAGGACGACAAGCATACAGGGGCGTGTTCGCGTCTACGACGAGAGACCAGCAGGCGATGCACGCGTGCTGTGTTTGTCCTCGTCTGGCAGTTGCCATGCGGGGCACTGGAGAACCCGCGAGTTGACGTCACTCTATCTCTCCCAACGGGCAATTTAATATTGATAAGTGGAAGCGTATAGCGTTCCGGGATACAAAAAAAAAAAAAAAAAAAAAACCTCCTGGTTTGACGGGACGCGAAATGACGCGTTGACATCTAGATTGATTACGTTAATCGGCAGAATGATTAATTGCAGCCAAAGAACATTCGGGAAAGATCGAGCGCGTTTGCGGGATATGTTTCTGTACGACGTGTAGGTAGGTCTTCTCGTCTATACAACTCGCCGGTTCGATCAAGGACGATTGACAATTATTGTTGGCTTCGTCAGAAATCAAATTTGAGGACGTGTCACTCTAATACGTCGACGGGATTTTTCCGCTTTTTCGAACGCGATCTATCGTCCGCGGCAAATCTTATTGATCAACGACGTGACGGATGTCCCCGTCAACGGCATCTAATATCAGTATCGAATATATATTTAGTATTTTGAGCGATGTCAACCGAGCCGCATTACGTTAATCACTTCGACGGACCCAAATATTTCCATATTTTCACTACATGCATCGGAATAAAGCTATAGCGCGTCTTTCAGTATAAAATATTCTAGTACGGAGATAATAATAATAGACGCATTCAAAATTTAATTAAACGTATTGTACTATCAATCATTAATCATATATATTATTAATTATATATAATCATTTGACGATATTTAAATTTTTAAAATTTTTCTTCATCTGAAATTTTATTAAATATTTATACGAGAAAAAAAAAAGAGAGAAATAAGCAGTGCTCTTTGTAATTAACAGAAAATGTATGTATAAAATGTTTTGATCCATCGTTAAATATTAATGAATATATATACTTGATATATTGCATTTTAATATAAATTTAATGATAAATGATATATCAATTTACGTATGTTTCGCCGTGTTGCGCGCAATTTCTCTCCTCGCTTGCTGTCACAAAAGATCTCACATCACTCCGCGTTATGTTATACGTCAAAAGTACGGACACCCATCGTCGACCGCGAATGGACTCGCTGAAACTTCTCAACGGTCTTATAACTCTTCCCGCGAGCGCACGATGCCCTCCGCAACCTTTAATATAATCCAGCTCCGGGTTCGAGAACACCGAGTTCAGACTGAACTTTGCCTCGCTAGTTTAAGCTCAATCACGTATCCACTCTCAAGTATGACGAGAATAATATTTCGATTGGTGATAACATGACAATCTCAAATCTCTGAATTTGCGAAGATAAAATATATATAGCATAAGATCATTCTCTGACGTATACACGCAATTTTTAAAATAATTAATAAGTCAAGATTTTCTCAGGGGCAAAAGTTTTCCAACGTACCCGTTCGTTCTCCAGACAATGTCAGCGACGAATTGAATGACTTTAAAATGTCGCTTGCAAAATCAATAATTTATCTAACTTTTTGAAATTTGCTGCTGTCGTTATTTATTATCGTCAGTGACAGTTTTCAAGAGATATAGGAGTCTAATTTCGTTAAAAACGAGACACATCCCTAGATATGCATTACATCTGTCAAAGTTTTTTAGGATAGTATAAAATATATTGATATATATATATATATATCTTCACAGAATTACGCACTTAACATAGATACCGCGATAGAACGCAGCCTATCTGAAGCGTTTAGTTACGAAAGTATACTTGAAAATTAAGAGAGTTGAGTCTGATTTTTCCAGACGGTTATAAATTAAGGGTCAAATTGAAAAACAAGACTAAAGAAATTTACATCGTGTACAAAAAAAGATAATTGTCACCTAGCCTCGTTTTTTTTCGAACATTCAAGATCTTTGTTAACTCCGCGCAGAGTAATCGCAGCTGGCTGCGAATGAGCGAAGCGTCACACGAAGCGGAACTTGCGGGATAGCCTGTCATATGACCGAGCGCGAAAGAATTCTATTCTCAAAAGAAGCGGGCACAGTGTCGCGAGCTGACAAATGACGAAATGACCGCGAACGACACGACGACAGAACTCGCGACGGAGGAAGGAACGCGTGACGGAAGTGACGCGTCGCGCTACCGGAAGGCCCCGGACAAAAGATCCCGGTGCCTTTGGTGTCCGTCCGAAAGCAAGGACGACGACAACGATCAGAGGGGCATCCTCCATCTGTCTGTTGTCAGATCCTCCACGATGTCGACGTCCGACACCTCCGCGTTTCCCTTTCCCCGGGTCGAAACGGGTCGAAGACGCGGCGGACCGGCTCACTTTTCGCGTCGCACTCGCGTCGAATCCAACAAGTTAAAGCGCTCCTGACGTCAGACCGTGTGTCCCGACCTGCGGGTCATCACAACCCCCGGATCGTTTCTTGATTTTCTTTCCCTCTCTTCTTTTTTTTTTTTTC
>NW_021849211.1:1526394-1527251 GCF_003651465.1 Formica exsecta
AAAAAAAAAAAATCGTCTGGTTAGTCGGGTGTCCCGGGGTACACGCGCGTGATTGACTGTGATTGACTATTCGCACATGATAGAAATAAAAGTGCATTGCAAAAGAGACGCATATACAGTAATTACACGTAGTAATTGTACCTGAGTTGATGAAACCTATATCTTTTCGTAAATTTATCCTATAAATGTTGAAATGTAATTGTACATAATGTCAAAAACTATTGGTTGACAAGAAATTATGATAAAAACATAATGATTGAGAGGGTATTGTCAAAAAAATGATACGATTTCTCACATCAGAAAATGTCATATGAAAGGAATATTTCAAGTTAATATTTTTTTTTATTAAAATACTTTAAATTTAAAAATTTTTAATATGCAAAATTTATGCAAATAAATTTAAGAACTTTCATCAACATTCTTATACATAACAATAAGTTTAAGAATTTTCATTAACATTTTTATATATTCTCTTTTGGACCTCCCAGCTATATTTTCATGAAATATTTTGTCCCGAAAAAAAGGTTGACACTTTTTTCATGAATCTTTTACGAGTTATTCTACACCTCTCTCGGTTATTGGATATAAAAATGAGAAAGACAATATCGATACGAACAGGAAAGTAATGTAAAAAACAAGTGTCACCGAACAAAGAACAAGTGTAACCGGAAATTTTACATCACAGCTTTACAAGAGTGAAAAATAAAAATATGTAATAATATAATAAACAAATTAAAAAAAAAAAACGTGTCGATTATAAACGTGTCGATATAAAATATTATATAATAAAATTCTCATAGAGATATATGTATAGAAATTATCAGAACGCGTGTTATAAATATATTATTATTATTATA
>NW_021849211.1:1527569-1544221 GCF_003651465.1 Formica exsecta
TTATAAAAATTCATATATATATATATATATATATAAGGAAAGATTTTAATTAAAAAAAAACTTTCCGAATGCAACAAATTGTATATATATTTATAATATATTCATCCGAATACGAATACGTGACTTTTGTCAAGATTTGCTCTATAAATGAAAAAGATTATTTAATACCTTATGTATATATAAACACACATAAAAATAGAAGCAAATATAAAATATAAAAAAAAAAAAACAGACGTCAAAACAATATCAAATGTTATGCATACTCTCTGAAATATCCTATATAGAAATTGAATACCTTAATAATATAAAAAAATTATTTGACAGGAGGACAAATGACACATAACAATGATATCAATACACTAAATCGATAACAAATAAACTTGTAACATATTGACAAACGGCGCCGAGTTCACCTCAAAACAGTAATGTCATTGTTGTTCCCAATTTTTCGCATTACATTATATAACATATACATATATACATATATGTGTGTATATATATAATTAAGAATATATAATAAAATAATAAAAATAAAATTGTGCGCATTACGCACAATATATCTACGTAATGAACACGAAAAGATTATAGATGCATAGAAATCTTCAAAGATGCATCTCGCCGGTCTTTCGGTTATCCGGAAGATACTATTAAATTAGCATAATATTCTCCGACACGAAACTTGTATGCATACTATCGAATTAGCATAACGTTCCGAAACGCAAACTTAAATGCATAGATCTTCGTATGTCTTATGATATTGAAACATTGCACAGCTAAAAAACAAATATTCGTCACATGACGCGCGAGTTTACCCGACTGTCTTACTCTTTCTCTTTCCCGCCAAAATATTGCGTTTTGGAAAAGGCTAACATAAGAAGCACAGCCAAGCTGTTTGCTTCAGTTGCACTTTCCACTTATCTGTATCTTTTTTCCTTTTCTTCTCTCTCCAAAGTCGAAAAATATAGACTTATATAATTTTAAATACACAAAGTGTGAAAAAAGAAAGAAAGAAAGAGAGAGAGAGAGAGAGAGAGAAAGAGAGAGAGAGAAATGTGTATCAAAACAAGCAACCTCAATAGTTTCGGAAATCGGAAATGCGAGTCTTTTGCAACAGAAAAACAACACAGACTCACCTTTTTATATCAAGATACATATTGTTCAATGTTGCATTGTTTCGGGGTGAACGACGATCCGTACTGGATACGTAACTTATGCGAGAACGGTGGACCCTTAGCAATTTAAACAATATGGCCGGTCATACACCCTCGAACAACGCGAACTTTGCGTTTCTCAAGCGGGAGAACTTTGTCAGTCTCTTACGACGCTGTCACGAATCTGCGCGAATCGCCGATCGCGTTCACTTATCCACTGCGGACTCGTATCTCGTTGACGATCGCGTCAATCTTGACAAGTTTGACAGACGGGGTTTTGCGAGGTGTCTTCACTCCCCGCGACGTCGCGACATCATTTATCTTGCGTGACGCGCGGGGTAACTTCCTGTGACGATGTGTTATTCTCCTGCATTATCGACGATACTTGAGATAGACTCCATGAATCGCTACGTTATCGACGAAGAAACACCCTTTTTTCAATATTTTGCTCCTAATACAATTAACAGATAGAAAGAAATGATCATCCCATTGTTTTTCATGGGATCATCATTTAGCTCTATAAGTAGAACTCTGTAGATCACAAATGATATTTGTATCCGAACTGAAAGAGCGGAGAATTTCTAAAAATAACAAATATCTACTACACACGAACAACGGCGCGTACTTGCGCGAACGTAGTTGCGCACACGAGTTGTCAAACTAAAGACTCGTGGCACACGTTGCGATTGTAAAATGCGAGCCAATAAATTACTAGAAATGCAGCCGAGTTAAGTGCGTTCGAAAATCTACTTGTCGGATGGAGTAGCTTTTGACCAATCAAGACAAAGAAATTGTTTATCCTGATTGGTCAAATCTGAGAGAAGCTCTGCAATTTATATCCGGAATATAACTAGAAATAATGTCAAAATTAATGTTGATAAATGTGAAATATAAATATATTTTACCGGATCCAAATTTTTCATCTGAATATTAAATTGAAATTAAGATCGAAATAAACTAAAAAATAAAAAAAAAATTTGTCTTGACCACTCTTTTTGCACTATTTGTATTTATAATAAAAGAAATTATGCGTCTATTATTCTTTCAAGAAGGAGAATAACAAAAAATATGATATAGAAAATAAAACTGACGCACAAATCTCAGATCACTAATATTGACATGCGTAACCGATAAAATTTTCGCGCCAATTTCATATTCCGTTTATTAGTTTATTAATATTTACAATAAGTGTCAGCAATAAATATATAATTTAATTAAAAATGAAATTCAGATGCAGAATGATGGATCAGAATATCATGCGGGATTTTACGAGTAAAATCATATTTTCGTATTTCTAACCTTATTAAAAATGTTATTAAAAGTAGATCTCACATCTCACAATTTTTCGTTTTTACTCGCACTCGCCAATTGTTCTTTATTAATCATAATTATCTCTTTTTTTTCTAGGTATTGTTAACACCATATCCCGAATGGCGAAATACTGCGTTTTGCGATTGACACCAGACGAATTATGCTTTAATATCGGCGACGAGCGAATACCTGTGCTTTGGGCTGTACTTTCTCCACAATATCTTTTTACCAAAAGCAACCTCAATAGTTTCGGAAATCGGAAATGCGAGTCTTTTGCAACAGAAAAACAACACAGACTCACCTTTTTATATCAAGATACATATTGTTCAATGTTGCATTGTTTCGGGGTGAACGACGATCCGTACTGGATACGTAACTTATGCGAGAACGGTGGACCCTTAGCAATTTAAACAATATGGCCGGTCATACACCCTCGAACAACGCGAACTTTGCGTTTCTCAAGCGGGAGAACTTTGTCAGTCTCTTACGACGCTGTCACGAATCTGCGCGAATCGCCGATCGCGTTCACTTATCCACTGCGGACTCGTATCTCGTTGACGATCGCGTCAATCTTGACAAGTTTGACAGACGGGGTTTTGCGAGGTGTCTTCACTCCCCGCGACGTCGCGACATCATTTATCTTGCGTGACGCGCGGGGTAACTTCCTGTGACGATGTGTTATTCTCCTGCATTATCGACGATACTTGAGATAGACTCCATGAATCGCTACGTTATCGACGAAGAAACACCCTTTTTTCAATATTTTGCTCCTAATACAATTAACAGATAGAAAGAAATGATCATCCCATTGTTTTTCATGGGATCATCATTTAGCTCTATAAGTAGAACTCTGTAGATCACAAATGATATTTGTATCCGAACTGAAAGAGCGGAGAATTTCTAGAAATAACAAATATCTACTACACACGAACAACGGCGCGTACTTGCGCGAACGTAGTTGCGCACACGAGTTGTCAAACTAAAGACTCGTGGCACACGTTGCGATTGTAAAATGCGAGCCAATAAATTACTAGAAATGCAGCCGAGTTAAGTGCGTTCGAAAATCTACTTGTCGGATGGAGTAGCTTTTGACCAATCAAGACAAAGAAATTGTTTATCCTGATTGGTCAAATCTGAGAGAAGCTCTGCAATTTATATCCGGAATATAACTAGAAATAATGTCAAAATTAATGTTGATAAATGTGAAATATAAATATATTTTACCGGATCCAAATTTTTCATCTGAATATTAAATTGAAATTAAGATCGAAATAAACTAAAAAATAAAAAAAAAATTTGTCTTGACCACTCTTTTTGCACTATTTGTATTTATAATAAAAGAAATTATGCGTCTATTATTCTTTCAAGAAGGAGAATAACAAAAAATATGATATAGAAAATAAAACTGACGCACAAATCTCAGATCACTAATATTGACATGCGTAACCGATAAAATTTTCGCGCCAATTTCATATTCCGTTTATTAGTTTATTAATATTTACAATAAGTGTCAGCAATAAATATATAATTTAATTAAAAATGAAATTCAGATGCAGAATGATGGATCAGAATATCATGCGGGATTTTACGAGTAAAATCATATTTTCGTATTTCTAACCTTATTAAAAATGTTATTAAAAGTAGATCTCACATCTCACAATTTTTCGTTTTTACTCGCACTCGCCAATTGTTCTTTATTAATCATAATTATCTCTTTTTTTTCTAGGTATTGTTAACACCATATCCCGAATGGCGAAATACTGCGTTTTGCGATTGACACCAGACGAATTATGCTTTAATATCGGCGACGAGCGAATACCTGTGCTTTGGGCTGTACTTTCTCCACAATATCTTTTTACGGAATACATTATGAGCGGAGTGTCAGAGCAGGAAAATGAAATTTATTTAGAGTTTGATGCTTCCATGTTTGCCAGAAGCTTAAATAGTCTAAGGGTAATGGCAAAGAGTGTTAAAATTAAATTGACAAACAAGCGGCAACCTTGTCTCACATTTGATATTGACTTATCTTCCCTGTCTATTGACTCACGACAATGTATACATGATGTGCCGGTGAGGCTTGTACCACGTAAAGAATGGCTAGAACATAAAATGCCAGATATTCCCGAATTTGATGTGAGTATAATAATATGATATATTCTATAAACATATGCATGTGTATCTAATCAATGTAATAAAAATAAAAAATTTTATTTTAGATATCGTTAGAAATACCACACTTGAAGTACCTACGATGTATTATAGATAGAATGAAAAATATGAGTTCACAACTCATAATAAGTGCCAATAAATGTGGTACAATTATATTAAAAATTGAAATGGACTATGCTACTGTATCCACTCACTTTAAAGGATTGCAAGTTTGGGAAAGCAGAGAAGAACAGGAATCTAACGATATCTCTGCGACTGTGAGCATAAAGAAATTCGCAATGTTTTTGGGTTGGGACATTCTCCATCCAGATAGTGTCAAATGTAATTTATTGCAGGAGAAGATGGTAAAACTGACTTTAGATGTAGGAGAATATATTCAAATGCACTATTTTATACCAGCCATTGCCTCCTGAATAAAATGAAAAGAACTTAAATCTGTATTAATAATATTGAAATGCAAAATATATATATTTTCCAATTTTTTTTCATTCTTACATTCAATACATTTATATCATATTCACTCACACTCTTCACTCCCCGATAAATGGGATAACATGGTATGTTAAATTCAAAAAATAATTTTTGTAAGTTTAAAATAAGTTAACTAATTGTATGCTAAATGTAAGTTCTGTTCACTTTCTTGTCTAAAACTCTGATGCATCTGATCAATATGTTGTATTTTCTGGCTCAACAAAGCCGTTTGCTGATCTAGCCATTGTAAACTGTTCATATGTGCATTCAAGATTTTGCCAATTTGAACAATAGGATCACTGGAATCCTGAGCGCGGTTTGCTTCATTTAAGTGTTCTATTATTTCCTTTAGATCCTCTGACATACGTTTTAATTGAGTATCGAGATTCTCTGATAAACGATAAGTATATTCTCGATCGGAATCCGAAATAGAAAGAGATGCTAATTCTTTTTCTAATGGTACTAAACATTCTTGTAACTCTTTCTGTTGTCCAACCTGAGAGAATGTACATATATTGTTTGCTTTAGTTTAATTAAAATTCAATAATTTCACTTTAATTTTAATTTAAACTTTAGATATATCTATGTGTGTATATATATANNATATTAAATATATAACATGTAATATATATATATATATATTAAATGTTATATATTTAAAAACTTTGTAGATTTACAAGCTGCAAATATATGTTACTTACGACATAATCCAGTTCATGTTCCAATTGTTGCTGCTCAATTTTCACCCTTTCAACCTCTTGATTCAATGTCACTATCTTCTCCCCATTCGTTATTAACAATTTATCCCAAGCATTGATTTGCGTTGCTTGATTCACAAATACCTTCTCTTGCTCTTCCAAATCTAAGGTCCACTTATTAATCGATTCTTCAAGCTGACAGAAATTAATTGCTCCTGATGGAATACCAGTTACAGAACTAACACTGCAATAAAATAAGAAAAAATTTGAGAAGCTTAATAAATTGAACAATTGAATTTATTTTGTCATTTAGTAAGTGTGCAAAAATTGATTGTTATTGATTTGATAAACAAAGATTTCATGATTCCTAATAAAGCTACTTACGTAGTGGCGGTACCCAAAGAAGTATGCGTAGAGGGTGCTGTTAGACTCGTTGAAATAGCAGCCGAAGTTGTTTTGCTCAAAGGAAATCCTGTGGAACTTGTTGTTGATGTTCCACTTCCAAAACTAAATCCTGACGCTGTAGTTGCCGCAAGAGGAAATCCTGTAGTTGCAGTTGTGGTACTACTATAGCCTGTTTTTGAGGCATCAAATGTAAGTCCTGGTGCCATAGATGGAACTGTAACTACAGAGCTAGGATTGCTAGGGAGATTAAAATTTGGAACATTTGCTGCCGTAGATGTTGTTGTTGCAATTGTGTTGCTAAGACCAAATCCAGTTCCGGTAGGCATAGCATTCGGAGTGCCAAAAGTCAAACCAGTTGATCCTATAAATGTAATATATACATATTATAATATCTTTCTTACATCTTATAAAAAGACTGAATAAAACAAGGAAATTTTTTATATTGCACCAAAAAATACCTGTCATAGGTTTTGATGCTCCAAAACTGAGTCCTCCTGTTGTAGTCGTCGCAAGAGAAAATCCTGTAGCTGCAGTTGTAGATGTTTTTGCAGCATCAAAGGAGAGTCCTGATGGTGCGGATATAGGCGTCGTACTGCTCGTCAGATTTGTAAAACTTGGCAGGCTCGTGACTGTAGATATGGATGTTGTTGTTGCAGTTATACCACTACCGAGGCCAAAGCCAGTACCAGGAACCATAGTATTTGGAGTGCCAAAAGCCAAACCAGTAATTCCTGATAGAAATACAAAGATTAACGTGTCAAAATGATGATCTTCTATCCGAATTCAAAAAGAAATGAGAAGGACACAAGGAAATATTTTATTCGCTTTTTATCAAAACACGTGCTATACCTGCTGTAGATTTTGGAGTCGCAAAGGACAATCCGGTGTTTTGAGGTGTACTCATCGTTTATACCCTTGACGCACTACGTGTTCAGTTAATTTGAGAAAGAAATAGCAGTTATTTCTTCTTTACGGATTTCTCTTTCTAGGACGCAATATACTATGAGGTTAAAAACGATTATTGTAAGCATAGACATACATAAAGGTAGATGGACATACCTTGTACCGTTTCATAGTATATGTTAGATTTGCCAGAATGGGAAAAAATAAAGCGACGACCAATCCGACAATGGCCTCTTGCGGATAACGACCAATCCCGTCACAAGAAAATTTTTATTCCTCTGATCATCCTATGCTAGAGATAAATATATTTATAGCAAATGTTCAGTCTATATATGTACATTTATGATTAAATTATCACGTGGTATAATAATCAAAATGATATATGTATCAGAATTGATGTTTGTGGTAAAATAGATCTCTCCCGCTTCCCGGCGGGGTGGGTGGGGGGGAGCCGGCACGTTTGCCGGCTGATACTCCTACATCATACGAGAGAGACAAATTGGAGTCTCATGCTGTCATCGTTCGCCTCCCAGGCGTTCTGCGTTCAGATGAGAATTATTCATACGCGACCCCGTGCTGTGCTGGCGTTAGAAACAGCGTGGAACAGCTTTTCGACTCTAATACCGTCGAAGTATCTGGAGTTAACTCCGATTTGATAGGAAATTAAATGAGTGTGTTTCGAGAAATATTCTGTGAAGATTGTGATAAATTTTACATCAAAGTTTGCGTTGCGTGTGTGAAAAATTTTGTTTAAAAAAAGTTATACATGTTTTATATAAGTATAACAGTTTTATCATGTTGGCTCTAATTAGTTTATACGTATGTTTTTGTTTATTTCGAGTTGCAAGTAGCTCGACGCTAACAGCACCTCCTCTATCAGCTCTAATAGTTGCGTTTGAGAATGTATATGATTTATCGTTACTCGCCAATACTTTATCGGACCAAGGGATCTATGCGACATTGATAATACCGTCTTACGCTGCTAACGATCTTTATAATAATATAGTTGACGTTGAAGTGTTGCAACTGAATGTTGATATTGATAAATCTATGTCTGTTGATATACATGCATTAGAAGCCTGCAATAGTCTCTTCAGGGATGAAGAAATATTTCAAAAGATACAAGAATTTCAGCCTACATTCACCATATTTCCAGCATTAAGGTATATCGATTTTAAGAGTTTTCAAATTTAATTTTCAGTTTTATAATTCTACCATTCTATATATATGTATGTGTATGTGTGAAATGATTGCATTATTAATGCAATAGAATATTAACAATATGTAATATATAATTATTAATAGTTTTTTTTGTATCCTTGCATATATATTATGTATATTTTTTCATTATTTTTTAGACATGATGGCTGCTTACTTCCATTTGTCAAATATATCGAATCCATTCCAGTAATTTGGATAACGAATCCAGATGAAGAACTATATGCATTTGAATGTACTAGAGTTGCTCTGCCGATACATAGTGGCGGATTTTGGTCCAGACTCTCAACAAGTTTTGCAGGGAGATCCATATTCTCTACTGCTAAAAATGGCTATCTAACTCCCGCTTTGAAATTAGCAACCAAGTACTTACCAGCTGTTAATTTCGATTTGGATCATCTTTATTCTGATGTTCGTCTAGTACTTTGGGGAGCTGATACAGTGTTGCGTTCCAATTTTGCATTTTTGACACAACTACTTGTGGAGGTTTGTAAATTGCACATTGTTCTTTATTTTCCTATTGTGTTACTTGAAATATTTTAATTTGTATATTCGCAGACTGTTTCAAAATTATAATAATTTAACATCTGTTTAAAATTGTTTTAAACAGGTAGGCTGTCATCATTGCAGAGGCGCACATCCCTTATCCGGAGATTTACAAAAATTATTGGTAGAACATAGACTGGGTACTATTGTTGCTCTATTAGACGAAAATTACGAGACATTGATACAAGAATTGGCAAAAAAATTGCCTCAAGGTAGGGAAGGTCAAGCTATCGTGTGGAGAATTAACAAAGGCGATACAAATGTCGCTCCGCCGGAAAATCTTTTTATACGCGAAGATATTGACCGGCAAGACCTCATAGGTGAGATATAATTATTTATATGTTGATAAAAAAATAAATATCTTTTTTCACAAAAATTTGAGAGAAATTTTGTGTGAGAGAGATATATAAAATAAAGTATTTTAATATTTATAAACGCTGATTATAAGTTATAAACTGTAGCATATATATGATACTATAATGCAAATAAAACTTTTTAATTAAGTAAACTCTCAAATTTGACATAAAAGAGATTCTTATCGGAGAGACCTTTATTTCTCTCCCACAGCAACATTAACAGTAAAAGGAAATAATGAATCCAGACGTTTACTTTACCTTAGTAGAATACATGTCTGGTGAAATGCGAGGTCTCTCCAAAGCACCATTGAATTGAATAATCGCGCGAGGATAATAGCGTGCGAGCACATTCACCTTTCTTTAATGCTCTTGCGCTATTGTTACAGGTTACAGCCGAACCCGAGTAGTGTTGAGTCATTGTGCCGATACGGAATTCTTGGAAGCCGCCTTTCACGGGACGCCCGTGATATGTCTGCCGAGGGACACGCACGAGTCTCGCAATACCGCCCGCGCGGTCGAGTTGGGCTTCGCGCGCTCCATGGAGGACAATTACGCCTCGGCCGAGGAGATAGCGAACATCGTGCACGAAATACATGAGACGGCCGCTTATCGCGAGAGCGCGCGAAAAGTCTCCTTAGCGATACGCGATAGACTCAATCCGGCTTCCGATAGACTCGTTTATTGGCTGGGTTACGTCGCGAGAACGAAAGACGACGGTAGGAAATTTCACAGACCAAAGAGCCAGGCGAAGACACTTACGGAGGATATCCAGTTCTTTGTTGGTCTTCTGGTAGGGATAATCTTCGGGATCGTTTCCACGGGCAGCGCGGTGGTCATGCGATATCTAATTACGGCCAACAAAGTGCAAAAATCAAAGGGGCGATACACGCGATGAGCGTGATGTTACGTCGAGATTCGATTTGATATACGTATGTATTTGTGGACATTTCTGTATATGTATATTTATATAAATGCACGTAGAATACAGGTACATACGAATACAAATGTTTTACGAACTAGGATTTATCTAACTAGTTTTACGAACTAGTTAGAGCGCGAAGAGACGTTGTTATTACAACTATCATTATTACGAGAATATACTTTCTCATAATACAATTGAGAAAACTACGAATATAATAATGTGATGTATTATCGTGAAGAAAATAAATTACACAGTTTCTCAATACTGATTTCTGTATGTCGTTGACATGAGCGTATTCCCTCGTGTTCACATTTATCGCTAAATTCTTATAATATTACGGACGAATCGCGATGTCTACTACGCATTGCTTAAGGCCGTATCCTAAACAAATAAGCCATAATAGATGTATGCAACATCGCGAAATAAGTAGTATGTTAATGGCTCATATTCACATGATATAATACTCACTACGCGATTGCTTTCGTCATCAAATTTTCTTCAAATTTCATATACTAATTAATCGGATTTATATACGTGTAGAAATTTACTAATACATTTTAAACACATGTATTTCCTCGTAACTAAATAATACACCAATGTTATGTACTCTATTTGAATATATCATTCTTTTCGATAATGTAATAAACTTATTTCAGCAAATTATTGGAGACGCAGATTCGTGTTCGTAAATGTATTATTGCATAATCTTTAATAACTATAAAATAATAATAACAATATATGTCTATATCTTCTGAAATAATAATTGCGCGATGCGTTATGCAACTATGATTTGTTTGACCGAAGAAAATGCATGACATTCGCTGTAAACATGAATGTCGGCTGATATGGATTAGAGAATTTGTGAAATGACTAGACTGCCGACTTAAATTAACGCGGCATATACGATAAAGCGGGTATTTATATATAAAATGTATACGTATATTAAATATATAAAAAACAGTGACAGAGTGAGATAAAGTCGCGGATGGTTTATGTATTTCGTGTGAATCGCGAAGAACGCAAGACGCAATAATTCTTTCTAAACGAAGCCGATACATAACGCTTACGTATATATACAACGATGATTACGGTCGTAGAGTCTAGAAAAAACGGTGAGACACTATTTACATTCATTGGCAGAATTGTTCCCGATTCGTGCGAGTCAAGACGCGAAAATTTGGGGGTGTATTTTTGCTTCGCTCGACGAACTCTCGAGAAGATGTCTCGCATCCTCTCGTGATTCGCGTCGTTCATTCTCGTGCCCAAACTTTGCTCTGTACTTGAGCAAAATGAAGATTCTATGCATTAGAGAGCATTGGTATATATCTGTGAGACACACCGTGAGAATCTGTACCTCGATAAATAGGATACTCGTGTAATCCTATGCGCAATCATACGCTAATGTGTGCGAGAGCGCGAGAGAAGTAATTTTCATGTAATCATGATCTCTATACTACCTGTACTATTCTATACCAGTTTTTGCTTTATATGTTCTCTCGCCTGCTCTTTTTCTCGCTCTCTTTTTCCCTGCTATACACGGAAACAATAAATTGGCACATCAAGGCGCGATATGGAGCGTTGCGAGATGCGTAAACATGTCACACAAAGATAAATCTAGATAAAATTTCGACGAAATCATCTATCACTCGATTCTTGCTAAAAAGAATACGCGTATATTAATTACACGATATATATATATATATATATATATATATATATATATATATATATATATATATATATATATATATATATATATATATATATATATATATATATATATATATATATATATATATATATATATATATATATATATATATATATATATATATATATATATATAGATGTATAAAATAAATAAATATATATATACTTATGTATATATTTATAATAGTTGAAAGAGGGATGATAAGAACTTGATGCCATACAATGCGTTTGCATTATTTCAAAACTCGGATTGTGTCAGATCACGTGACTCCGATGATGCAAGGCGAGCATGCGTGACATGCGTGTTAATGTGTTCTTGGAATATATAAATCTCTCCTTTGCGGTACGTCCGAGTCGAGATAATATTACGCGATTAAATGTAAATTAAAGTAACACATTGACTTTCAATGCATTAATGTTCGCGTAAGTAATGTGGCACCTGACAGTCAAACCATCATGATAAGCCACGCAACAGCAACTTCGCAAGCATATCGTTACATTAGCCGCACGATAATAATAATACTGAGAATATCTTGATCATTGGGGGAGGGGGGGGGGGACTTTCACTCGAACTTCTTTATAGTGTAGATAGAAACATATCCTAGCTGTTTAAAATGATCTTTAAATCGATAGATCATACATATATATATATATATGACTAACAGTGAAGCAAATATATGCTTTTAGTAGAAAATATAATCAAAATCATCTATTTTATGAAAACATGCGCGTTTACCGGATTATAATATACAATATTATATTTATCGTTCATAATTCTTCGCATATATTTTTTATCTCTTTTTAGTCTCTTACAGAAGCAAATGCCTCAAAGTCAAGCATAAGCGAATGCTCTCGTATCGTAATTCACATTTTTCAAAGTATTTGCTTCAATAAGAGCGTTTGCTGTGCTTTGCTTATGCGATCGATAGTTGCTGAAGAATCGAAATTACTATGATTATATCAGGCGGAAACAGCATCGACGTAACGTATCGTTGTGTAGCCTCTTGCGGCGTTAACTAACGAGGATATACAACGTAAAGCGTGGCAACGAATAATTAATTCAAACTTAAAGAATAAAACGTGAGCGCGTTTTCCTATAGATAGGCCGAACGAACTCCGGAATGCATTTATCGTCAATTACACACGTGCTCCTCCCGTGTATGTCGACACAACTCGCACTTTACGTGACAGCACCAGACGAATCGACATTTGCATTTCTCGGTGACGTCCCGCACTCGCGTTTGGTAGCCTCGACCACAGCACAGCAGCCGGCATCCATCAAGACCAAGAGACGTCCGATTGCATATTCTTCCTCGTGTACCGGGAATGCCGAGTCTGCAGAAAGAATAAAATGACGATGTTACTACGCGAAACCGCGTAATAATAATTTGTAGAGATAGAAAAACGAATATATGGACAGCGGCGCCGACGCTAGCAAGAATTTTCCAATTAATTCCTTAAATAAAAAGAAACTTTTGCATTCTTCGATATAAAATTATTTCACTTGTATAATGAAATAATGTAATAAAGCGTGAGATATATATCATCATACTTTCTACAAAATTTTGTTGTACATTTTGTGATTTATATCATAAATGTATGAAAGAAACGCTTAATACGATATTTTTTACATTAGCGGTAAAAGAATGAAATATACATTTAACGTTTCTTGAATCTGTAAAATGTGTAACAATATTATATATTAAATTATTACTGATGCACACATACACACACACAATAATATTACTGAAAGTTTCAAGATGACTAAATTGGCAGTGTGTTTTTGCACAGCGCGAATTAGACTCACGTAAGATTCCTTTCACAGTAATCAGGACTGTCCTCGAGATAAACTAGATCCGTCTTGTTCGGTCGTTTAAGATCAGGACGCGCTGGTTTGAGTCTGGCTGGTCTTCTTCCACCGCGTTGAGCCAATCGTACCAGAGCGGCACCCTCGTGCAAAGCTGCCAAAGCGACTCCGGCCATCCTGAATGCCGGAAGTCTTCTCCAGCACACACGCACACTGCACGAACCGGACATACCTGTCGCAGAAAGAAGAAGGAGAAAAATAAAATAAAAGGAATTATTCGGTAGATGAAGAAATAAAGGAAATATACTCATAATATTTATATTTGTTATATAAAAATTATGATATATTATGCCTGCTGAAATACAATGTTCAACCATGTACGTAAAAGATCTCTTATTAATATCTCGTTACCCACCGTGACATTTGCATACGCGCTGCATCCTAGAACGAATTGCACGTCTACCGGCCTCACTATCATGTTTCCTCATCAGCTGGCCAGCCAGCCCTTTCGGCCCGTGTAGAACGCCTTCTTTCACCGGTTCCTCTCCACTGTCGGACCAGTCTCGCGAAAATTTTTCACCAAATTGTATATCCTGCGTATAACAAATTGTACATTTCAATATATTCCAAAATTAGCATCTTTTACAAGTTAAAAATTTAAAGATAATATATTAAAACATATTGTCAGAGTCGTCTAACAAAACGACTCTTAAAAATACTTTTCCAAAATTCCTGTATTACCTGAAGTTCCTTCATTTTCCGGCTTCATAACAATGAGCCAACAATAGCCATAGAGATTAAGAGAATAGATCCTAAACTTGCTGGGGGGATTTCGCGTAGAATATACTACTTAAAGACCTCTCCAGCTTTATAACTTTAGAACCAGCTTTACACACGATATTCATGGTAATAAATGTGCGATACGCGATAAAAGTTTCGTATAGTTGAATACGTATATAAATGCTTTCGTCGTTCTCGGATGTTTACCGACATGTCAACAAGCTGAGATTATACTTTTTACTTTCGCTGTCAGATGCTGTCTAAACGTAATCCTTTCCGTGAGCAACGTCATTCTCCCTCTTTCGAACGGCATTACACCCGTCGACTTATCGATGACAGCCTTTTACAGTCAAGTCACCGAGGAAGGACGGTTTTTAATGGTATTTATTATACGTTATAAATCATTATTATGATTTATTATGAATTAAATATTTCAACATTATTATTATTATTATTAATATCGAAAATTCTGAATTATGTGAAAAGAACTATTGCAATTCATTATATACTGTGATCTGAACCATTTCTAATTTTATATAATATATTAAATTATATTATATTTATTAAAAGGATATTTTGAATTATACTTCTGTGTTAAATAATTTGCGATTAGTTTGCATGATGGTTTCGATACTTTAAGAATCGCGATGTCGCTTTTCCATTTTGAATTTCTCGGCCAGTTGCGAAATATTCAAATTATTTTGTATGCACATACGTCACGCGATCTGACGCTTACGATTGGTTCTTCGCTTCGGTCTTCGGTTTCTCTTCGATATCTCGAGAGCAACGATTGCGATTCTCGTAACCGTCTCGGCTATGGTATAACGCGCGGCAACGGATTTGTATCGCTCCGTATTTATCACGATTGTTGACCGTGTCTAAAAGTGAATTTTCCGCGCGAAAGACTCTCGCGAGTGCCTCGTGAAGTGCCGGACATTTCGTCGTAACGGAATTAAGTCTTGCGCTCGCTGTTACACGATATTTCCTCGTCGAAGTGCAACGAGTGCACAATCAAGTATGTACATCATCGTTTTCTAATTAATTGCAACGATATCATTATGCATCATTATCTCTCATAATTAAAATACTGTTCAATCGTCCGTAATAATTTTATCGATTTGATAAATAGCCAAATCTGAATCTTTACAGAGTCTTTTACTCCTCTATCGAATAATATATTTCACATAATTACCCTAAATTAATGTGTTAAATATATTTTGTATCTCGTACTCTCTCTCTCTCGACTAAATTTAATGTTACCGACGATCGATCATAAAGAATTTTTCAATTATTCTCGAACTCACAGGCTCGCTAGATAATTATAAAAATTTCCCCGGCCTCGATCGATAGGCCAGTTATCGCAGGCCATCGTGTTGACTGCTTCGAGATATGGCTCGAGAGTAGGTAAACATCATTACCTCTGAAGATCTGTCACCAGTTATCCGTGGCATTTGTTCACCGAACTTATCCTTGTTAAGATATATCCGGTTCCCTCACAACTTTTTTATGTTTTCTTACACCTTAACTTTCGCGCGCGTGATTAGATAAGAATCTTTTTTAACGTTATCTTCTTGTCACGTGGTGCTTTCTTGACAAAATAGGTGTTAGAATATTAGAAGAAAAATAACAATTAAAATGGGAAATGTAATAAAAGAAATTATATTCTTCTTGCAATATGAAATACTTCCACGATCATTCAATCGGCATAAAGATGTAAAAAAATTAATTAATTATCGCACATAATTTATGCTAATCAAATTTGATAATGACGCTACTAATATTTCTTATGCGAACAGTATATTAATTCGCAATTAAAAATGATTATGAAATGATACGAATCATTGTTATATTCCAAACGTAAAAAAACATCTTATACGATTTAAAGATATTTAAATTCGTGGATACTCTAATTATGTGACAGTGTGTACGTATACATGTAATTATCTCTGCACGTGTCGCACCTCTACACGGACTCGTCCTCGTGTTCAAGTAAGTTACGTGTCCGGATTGTAGGGGGAAAGAGCGGTGTGGGTTGTTGCAACTTAACAAGCTTAGCTCCCTTAATCCCCTTGTAAGCCGGCAATGTCTACAAGGGGTCAGCCGTTCGCATGAAACGCATCCGTTTACTGTGCCCGAGCTTTGTCTTCAAGCTAGTAGTATTAAAATCGGCGTCGAAAGAAACGTCGGTGAAAGACGACAGGGAAA
>NW_021849211.1:1544239-1572710 GCF_003651465.1 Formica exsecta
AGAGAGGGAGAATGTCGGAGAATTATCGATGCACGAGTCTTAATCATTTGTAACGCAATCTTGAAAACGGAATATACAATATTAATATCGTATCAAAATATGTAAAAATGGTATTTAATAAAGTAGGTAAAGATAGTATTTAATATATTATTTCTTGAAATCTCTTATATAAAAGAGGGATTAAGTTTTAAAGTAATGTAAATAGAATATATACCTAGACAAATAGATAATTAGAGACCTCTAATATAATATAAAATATTTCTCATAAAAGTCGATAAATCATTATTACATGTAATAAGGAAAAGATACATCAATGATTAAATGACAAGAGCATAGGTAAAGACTCATATAAATATATGATAAATATATAAAAAAAATATATAGCGTTCTCTCACCTCGCTGCATCCTCCCCATTGCCAATTGTTCGGATGTCGCGATCTCACTCGATTGTCGCAGGAGCAATCGGTGAGCTCGCCTCTGGAACAAGCTCTCGTGACGCTGTAAGCGACCCCGGCTGCTGATATGGCATATATGAACGCGGCCTCTCGACTATCTGCGAAACGTACGCATTTTTTGTGTGTTGCACGCTATGTAAGCCAACCATTCGTGGAGATACTTGATGTTACAAGTGTTAGGATCGGCGCAAGTAACTCTAAGAAGCGAAACATTCGACACGCGGTAGTCAAGCATCGGACCGTGAGTACTTACTGACTAACGTGACGCCGCCAAACACGTTCTCGGGATTTTCCGGGCTGACGGAACAGTTCCATCTCGCTGATCTAAACTGGTGCTGACACTCCTCTATGGCGAGTCTAGCGCCCGCGCTGACTGCCTGCAAGTAAGACGGTGAAAGCTGAGAATATCAAAAGAAATGCCGCTTTCGGATATTTAAAAAAGAAACGTTTACTCGTATCAAACAAGATGATTTTTAAACAATTTTTTTTTTTTAATTTTGTCTGTAATTCTATAGAATATTGATCGGCGATATAGATTGTGTACGTAAAAAAAATTAGCACGCAATAAAAAATTTGTTCAACATAAAAAATCAACATCAAAATATATTGATGCATAAAAAGAAAATATATTATTAAGAATTCAAAAATTTATTATTTAACGTAATAATTTTTATTAAAGGAATATCCGTTGGGGTATTTATTAATAATTTTGACCGACCAATACTATTTTTATTTTACCATAAATGTAATTAATAATTTAAAAGCATATTGAAAATTACTATTTAATAACTCTATGACTATGCGTCATGAAATTAATATACAACTTTCCCAGTTTACAGTTTTAATTGAAAACGTGCAAGAACATGCAAAAACACACGCCGACACGGCACGCTTTAACGTCCGTATAAATCACGGCTAGAGTATATCTAGCAATAACCGTCGATATCGGCGGACATTCCGTAGGTACATCGATGGAAAGCGCTCAGCCGTTTCTTAACGGGTTTGGTCGCTCGTTAAAAAATTAAACTTCGATAGCCGGATTGACATATGAATATTCATGCTCGGGCCCTTTCGTCGGTAAAGCTACACTCTCGGAAAAGCGGGACCGCGCTGTCGGCAGTGTTCAAAGAGATATATCGTGCCTCGAGTGTTTCTTCAGGTTTACCTAGGTACACCTAGATAGATTCCTAGACGACCGCTTCCCCTTTTCTCTTCGTTCTTCCCTGCTCATCCCCGACAAGTTTTGTGCATTAGGAAAGGTAAATGCGATTTCGGAGCCACGTGAACCACACAACGTTCGGCTCTCTCGTTTTGTCACGATCAGTGCCGAAACTAAACCGCATTATGCCGATCGGAAAACAAATTTGTTCCGCTTATGGAAGTTTGTACCTACCTATCCCTATTGTCGTGACTATCGCGGTAATTCTTTGTATTCTTGGACGACGAATAATATATATCCCGTCGCGAGAGCGGCACTTTCTCTATTCCGCAACATGCGGAATCACAATTAGATTTACAAAACGTATTGTTTGAGTAGGTAAAAAAAATGTGTTTAACAGTACACTGATCGTTGTTTAATTCTTTTCTCGTCCATTGTGATTTCAACAAAGGTTTATATGAGTCTAGCTAATGGAAAAATAAGATATTTTTTAACGTCGTGTTAAACTTTATTCAAACAAATATTTTTTTATAAAATATGTATATTATAAAAATAAAGTTGAGATAGAAAATTGCAAAAGATGATTGAAACAGAAAAACAACAACGGCGTCCTAAATAATTATGCGCGATGGTTAAGATTCAATCTCAATAAATTATCTAAAATAAAAAATAGGCATTTTTATATCTTTACGTTTTTTATTTTTACTTGTTATAAAAAATAAAATTTTTCCAAAAAATTCGGTTTCTAACTTCAGATATATGTCTAGTTTTGCACAAAATAAATTTTGTAAAGATCTCTTTCGTCAATAAAAAACATTTGCCTATAGTTTAAATAAAAATTGCACACGATGTTATAATTTTCGATTCGTTAAATATTTACAACTCTCTTAACTCGTTTAGAACAATAACAAGAAACTTAATCTAAAATTGATTTAATATTAAAATTAATATGAAAATTCGGCATCCCTAGTAGCGACTCCGGCAATTTACACCTGCGTAGGTTAAATTCGAGCTTAATAAATTATCGGAAAGGAAATTATCTCTACACGCGGCACGAAAGCTATAATTTTCTCATGATTTCTCTTAGAAATGCCTACTAATGCCCGCTAATCATGACACATTAATCTATTTATTACGAAGAAGTGAAACTATCTACCGAAAGCTTTCTCAGAAGGGATTCGAAAAATTTCGGACAAACGATCGGCCGACGAAGGCCGGCGATACATTCGTTCGGCACGCGGTCGTAGGTCCCGCGAATCGAATTAGCCGCGTGCTTCCCCGGGCATTAATCCGAGAAAGAGAGAGAGAGAGGCAGAGAAGGAAGAACGAGAGAGGGAGAAAAAAAAGGCTGCGAGGCCCTTCGGCCCGCGACGAGGTAAATACCTGCAGGACGGGTGGCGAGCGGGAGCATATTGCCTGCTGCTTGGCGGTCAGGTGCGCGTTCTTACAGTTCTTTTCGGCACTCGCTGGACCGATCACACCCGCGCCGGCGATCTGCGTCTGCGGATCGACGCCGCTCCCTTGAATCGAGCCGGATGTCAGCCTCGGTTCCAGTCCCAAGTACCTATAAAAGCAGAACATACGTGCCATGAAATAACGTAATGACGCGGCTATATATATCATCATCATCATCATCATATATATATTGAGTGATTAATTTAATTAATTCTCGCTTCATCGCACGGGCTAGGTGCGCCAAATAGTAGGTCATCGCGAATGGACGGCATATTAGATCTATGCTTGTCTTTTTTCAACGATATAATGATATTTCGTCCAACACAAAGACACGATACTATTAGTTTTTCAATTAGTTATGTATTATTATGTATAATTATTAACAATTAATCATGTTTAATTATTCGATCGAAAAACGACGAGAAATCGACAGTCATGTTTGATCAATTATTCGCTGAGAATTTACGCACGGTAATTTTACCGCGTACGGTTAAAATGCGCAATCTACGACGACAGCGATCCTTCGTCGCGAACGCTTTAATCACCGTTCCACTCCGATTTTGATGCCAAGCTAACCGTCCGGATCCAAGGTAAGCCGGCGCCGTCCGTTATCGAGAGAACTCGGTGGCCGTGGATCATCTTACGGGACACGATAAAATATCTTACAACGATATATACACGGCGGAATGGAGAACCGCGCGAGCGAGCTACCGACACTACGAGAAGATACTCACTCTCCGCCGTGACGAACCACCTATAATTAGAGCAGGTATTCGGGTGAAAATTATAGAGGGGAAGAGGACGTAGAGGGCCCGAGAGGATGAGACACGGGAGGTGAAATGCGGACAGGAGGGGACGGGAGGGAACACAGGATACGGGGAGGACGAGAGAAGTCGTAGCCTCGTCGCGAACAAAGTTAGAAGGAAAGCCAAGCAAGTGAGTTAGGCTCTTCAACTAAACTCTCTAAAACTATTGATAGTCTTACTCTAATTTGCTCTTAAAGAGACCCCTCATTTTTATTTTCTTAATTAATTGAGGAACCCCATACTGATTTACGCATTTCCCTGGTTTCTAGATATTTAAATATAAATAATATTTTTTTTTTTACAAATTCAATGAAATAAGAGAGAAGGATATTTATCTATTAATTATATTATTTTAATTATTGAAATGTCACAGATAATATCTCACAATCTTAATTGTAATGACAGATTCTCTAATAAGTTAAAATTAATTTTTAAAAACGGCTTTTAAGGCTTTTATCGTTTCTGACTTACAAGCCTCTAAAAATATAAAATTTTCTGCGAATTAAACTTCGACGGAAAGGACGAAAAGATAAAAAGATTGTATTTAATAATTTCAACAGAATCTTGTTTTGATAGAATTTTAATTATTTACACATATGGAATTATAATAAATCGAAAAAATTGTCGAGAAAAGAAGAAATTGTCAAGAAATTGTTCAGTCTCTATAATCTAATAATTATTTGATTCTTTTAATTTTTAACACGTGATTGTAATGCGTAATCATTAGCCCAAGCACGAATTAATTTACTGATAATGGTGTCGGTACCTAATAGCAATTTCATTAAATGTAAATCGACCAGACAACTGCCTCGACTTCCTTGCCTTGATGCCCTTAAACGCCAGGCGATCTCGTTCTCCTAAAAGCCTCGAACGCGTCGGCTCCACACTGTTTTCAATTCTTTCGGCTCGAGGGGTTCGATTAGTAGCACCGTACGAACACGGACAACGCTCGTTTACACGGTAAATCTTAATGAGAATCGAGGGTGTGGTTTTAGGGCTCGGAAGCGCTCCCAGCTGCCCTTAGGATACTAACGGGAAGCAGACGGTGGTCATGGTGTATCGATATGAGAGAGCGAGGGTCATTCAAAAAGTGGCTAAAACGCATTCGCTATTTGAAATGATAATTAACGTTACCGATACTCGCAACAACTGGAAATGTAATCATGTATAATCTTATACAGCGGATCTTTATTAATCTTCGGAGAGGCATTATGGTATAAAAAACAACATATCATATCTTTAATCACTGTCGAATATCTCTGCAGGAAATTGACTGAAGAAAATATCAAAACATCATTTTTTTATTATTTAATATTTTTTACCGTCATAATAATTAAAATAAAAAATATATTCAATTTTTGATCAAAGTGTTTTGAATCAGATACAACGTTGAAGATATAAAGTATTCATATTTAATATAAAATGACATTTTCAAAAAAAAAAAAAAAAAGAAAAAAAAATAACAATCATAAATTTCAAATTACATATATCTTTGATAGAGGCTTGAGTGTTTAGAAAAGATCGCGGAACCATGCTGTAACCACTTTATCCGCGAACCGGATACTTTCGTTCTCATCCGTTGGCCGTTTTCTAAAGCATCCGTCAGTCGTAAAAAGGAGTCGATGATAGTTGGTGCAGGACGCAGCTTTTGACTAGGGACTAGCGACGCGATGCGTGTAACGTTTATTATTTATTTGCGGCCGAGAATACAGACGCGGTGCCGGCTGATGCCGGCATCAGCAGTCAGCGAGACTCGTCAAGACTCCGTCGGAGTCTCGACCAGCTATTTCAGGTTTGTTTGGATACGGTTTACGACCCTTCCGAGAGCGCGTTTTACGGATACTCAACGGCGAGATCTCCTACCTCGCCCACCCCCTCCCCCTTTTCGTTTCGGTGTGTTATCTTGTGTACTCGGAGATGTCGTGGCACTCCTCGTAACCGGGATTACCCTCCGCGAGAGATCGAAACATTCCTAACAGACGCGTTCGATTTCCACGACGAGTCTGAAGTAACCCAAACGCGCGCGGCGTTTCTGCGGCTGCATCGCGAGAAACGGTATTTACGATAAGGATAAGCCTCTCGTCAAACAGTCGATTTCTCCCTCCGATCGAAACAGTCTCGTCCGATATTGCCGTCAAGATAAAGAGAAGCAGACGCTATTTAATGCTCGCGAAGCGCTCAGCATCCGATAGTCGATTATTTTTTTTTCCGGTAAAAATGTCGAGTATATATCTCTGTGCTATCTTGAATATATCTGATATCTAAGAGAGATACAAATAAAATTTAAGAATAAAAATATCTCTTAGGGATATTGTTATAGATATCGCGCATCGTGTCTCTTAAAGTGTCTTAAATATAACATAGAGTTTTACTGATATATTATCGTCGTAAGTTTTTAACTGCTCGCGATGTCTTGCTTCAGACACTTTAGGCTTATCTCCGGTTTTGTCGCAACGTTTTAAAATTTTTATGTTTTAATGGCGCTATATTCTCCATAGTTCTTAGAAATTCCCGCTTTAAAACAATCTACGCTGACGATGGTAATCGACAGCACCGTAAGCGGAAGCGACTGATTGTTCGGATAACCGATATAGTTTTGCGGCGAGCACTCACAAAATCGATATCGGCCGATCGGTTAAAGCGGTCAAGGACGTAATAGCCGGGAAGCGAACGATGGGGAGACCATCACTTTCTGCTTATAATCTTTTGTCCCTGCAAGAATTGACTCGCATACACTGATTGAAAAAAATGGAGATTTTCTTCGATACAGCGAATATTTTACAGATCTTATAATACGTTCAGCAAGAAAATATATTTCGTCTTTTATTTGTATCAAGATATCTTTTTTATCCTATATAATAAATTTCCCATCTAAAATTTTTATACTTTAATCTCTCACTGTAAATCTCCAAACATGTTTACAAGCTTTAAAAAATTCTAATATTTCACCGCAAAATTATTGAGAATGTTATTCTTGTAAATACGCGTGTTAAATAGCTTTTATCACATGTTTCTCTCGTCAGAAAACTTGTTTTTAAAAATCAATATTTGCATCATAAAATATACACAAAAAAATTACGCGCTCCGGGTGGAAAGGACACGCATGTCGTAGAGAAGACAAGCGCGCATTCAAAGAAGATGGGGGTGACAGAGATGATAAAAGGGCAAGCAGAGGCAAAATAATTGCACAAAGCGCCGATATGAAAGAAATGAAATCCATATTCAGGTTCGCCAGGATGTATCCGGTATAGCCGCGAAGGAGAGAGACGTCGAGCGGTTTTCTCTTCCCCTATTCATGTGCCCGGAACGGAAAGAGAGCTTAGAGACGGAAGGAGGGACGAGAGGCGATCCCGCGGTTCAACAACGACGAAACAACTGCGATTATTATATTATTACTCGAAAGCGCGGTATCGCGTTGCCGTCATAACCACGTCGGGGCCGTCCTTTGTTCGTGTGACAGTGATAGGGCCCATTTATGTCGAGAACACTCACTCACAGCCGCCGATATAATGGCCGGATAAATTCTACGAAAGCCTACAATACGTCGTAGGTACGTCTCGTCGGTATTAACCCCCTTCCTCCCCCTTCCCTCTCTCAGAGGAACGACGGGAATGGAGGGATATGCGTCAGGGTGAACGCGAGCGCGAATCATTGGAGCGAGCGCCGGTACACGATCCGAAACTTTGCCTCATTCTAATTAGTATCGATTACCGAAAGGAGAGTCCCTCGTGCGCTCCCGCGCGTACACGCACTCGTCGATCTCACCCTCGTTGTGTAACGGCAACGAGCGAGGGGAACAGGCAGCATACGTGTATATATTCGCTCGAGGATATTTGCCCGCGGTAATTTTTCGACCGCGTCAACGGATTGACTTGACCTCCGCAGACTGCGGTATAGCTAATGTGGAGGGGGCACAGGGGATAACGGAAGGAAACCTATCGCTCCCTCGGGCGTATTAGCTAAGGGAGCGCTAATTAGAGCGGTTAAGATGGGAATGTTGTGATTGGTGTGTCTAAAAGTTTATATAACATTTTATAATGGATTTGCATGTTTATTTTTAATATTCTTTCTTAAAAGAAATGGTTGAGCAAAATTGCAGATATTTTAGAATTGTCTCTCTCTTTTACGCAAATTTAAATTAAAATGTATTTAGACATTATTTTCTGCAGAAATTTTAACTATATTCAAAAAGAATAGTCTTGAATAAATTATTATCAATTTCAGAAAGTTTATCAATTTTTTATCGCGATAGCTCGTGTGCGATAGAACTTAAAATTTTCACGATCAGCTGACACGCTAATCCTTTCGGATCAATCAGCGTAGCGCAAGATGTACAGCAACATGAAACATTCATCCTGCAAAAGTGCTCGTTATTTATCCGCCTTCCTCTCACATCTTGAATCGCGTAAACAAATGTGCGAGCGTGCAGTGTGTCAGTAAGAGATTGCTTCCGCCAGGCAAACTGCCTCGAAGTTCGTGACAAGGAAACGTTGGCAACGGTCCCTGTTCATGATGAGCTTCGGACATGTAGAGAAGCTTAAAATATGAGACGCATATTTTTTCAGATGTACTTTATCACAGATTTAAGCTTTTAATGGATTAGTCCTTGGAATTAACTCTGATATATCTGATTCTGATCAATATTCTCATAATTCCTTGTATAATATAGTAAATAAAGATATAAGAAGATATTTCTGAAATTTTATGTTTTGTTTATATTAATAACTTTATGATTATACGTATCGAAATTTATGTACGGAAGATTTAATCTTTTCATAAAATCAAAGCGTAGGAGAATGAGAAGTGCGAATATCCATATCTCTAATACTGAAAATAAAGTACATTTTACATCACCGTCTACTGAAAAATCCGTCAGACGTCGTCGCCGATAAATATCTCGTTTCGATAAATCTCTCTCGCACGCGATACATCAATCTGGCTTACGTTCTCCGACTCAATACGGATATCTTCATAGCCGTAGTGCGAAAACAGGCCTCCCCCATGTTGGTTCAGGCTTTCGTTGCGCCGGGTTAAGGGTCGTTCACGCGTGAAACAAGGAGCCGGCGAGTACCCTGGCAGGATCTTAACGCTCGGTTAGACAAATGTTGTCGGATACCACGATAGTTGCATTAGCATATTGCGCCGCACCGTGCGATTTGCATTTCAGGATGTTCGTAGAATTGGAGGGGAGAAGAGGGCGGAGGAGAAATACTTGCAAAGATATACTTGCATCTTCTAATTACGACGTTGCCAAAAATAAATGTCACGTGACAATCATTGTCACGTAATATGATTAATCGTTAAACTTCAAATTCGCATTCATTAATGAAAAGAAAATCACGGCATATAACGTCAATATTTTCAATAATTAATCTGTCGAAAAATGGCAGAAACATTTATCACTTCTAGATAGCAATAATATTGTTTTTTCATCAAGAGAGATTCGTATAATTCAAAAGATATCATA
Source organism: Formica exsecta (assembly GCF_003651465.1). Classification (NCBI taxonomy): domain Eukaryota; kingdom Metazoa; phylum Arthropoda; class Insecta; order Hymenoptera; family Formicidae; genus Formica; species Formica exsecta. Next base: position 1,553,582 of record NW_021849211.1, read on the forward strand.
TAATTTGAAAACGAAAGATAATTTTAGATCTTTTCTTTTTCTCTTTGGGTATATCTTGGGCAATTTTTTATGATTTATAGAAAATCAATTCTTGGCAAAGATATGATCTTTCTTCGAAAAAAGAATAACGATTTTGCAAAATTTGCGCTGCTTCAAGAGAAAAAGAATGTAGGCACGAGAAAAACGTTGTAACGAGCGCTGTAAGCGAGTAATTAACGCTGAGAGATCAGAGTACCAACACGCGTGATGAGGCGCCACGCTGATTTGCAGTGTCCGTATGACAGACATTGCAGGCGACTGAAAATAAATCAAGGCATTTTCGTAAAGCGCTTTACATAGAGGCCTTCATTTTCAAAGCAAAAAGGAAGAAAATGTCGGCAATCCTTCCATAAATATCCCACCTCTGCGTACCTCTCTCTAGCTATGTCCGAAAATAGTCGAGAGAGTTCCCGCACATTTCTATAAGTATCTACTTTGAACATTAATTTATGTGTGTGATAAGTTATTTATCGTATGTTTTCATTAATTAATATTATTAGCAATTGTTCAGTTATTAATTTTTATATTTTATATCATTATTATTTATTTATATACTATTATTTATTATATATTTGATTTATTTATATTACAATTACTATATTTCTTGCCGGTTTTTGTTCAACATTAATTATGTATTAATATCAATTATATTACATACATTAATTATATATTTCATTATGCTTAAAGATAACATATTTAACGCTAAATAAAAATTAAACAATTAAAAACGCTTTTTTCGAAATTACAAGATTTCCGAAAAATTTTAAGTTTTCATCTCTTGATTCATTGTATATCATTTGTCACACACATACATGTTCATAAAATTTTTTTCCGATAGTAATCATTTCTCTCTTTTTCTCTCTCTCTTTCTTTCTTTTGCCTCCTAAAATCTTGATTTTTTCTTTCTTGAAAAAAATTTGATTTCGCATATTTGCCCGCGATGATCGTGAACAGCGGGAGCATTTCCGCCCATATGATTTTGCCGCTCATCTCGCGCGAACGCTGGCTATTTTTGACAGACGCGACGACGTCGGCACGTCGATTCCCGGGTTGCGTCAGAAGCGGTCATAGATCCGGTATTCGCGCATCCACGCGCGAATTATCGAGTACAAGCGTGGGTGTCAACGAAGTATCAGTGAGAGCGCGCGATTCATCGCGTGCGTACGCGTGAGGAAAGAGACGTCGTCTTGTTGGTGATCGTTAATTCTTGTCGCGCGCGTCCTACCGCTTTGATCACGCGAGTATGCTAATTGTCGCTCACCGCCCACTCGCCGCGAAAAAGACGGCGAGAAAAAATCATGAGGGAGAGAAAGAAGAAAAATCGGCAGAATGAAATGAGAAAAAAATAATGACAGAGAGGGCAGCAAGAAAAAAGAGTCGATAATAATGCATTAGCGAAGAAAAACAGTGAATAGATTGGCTATCACAATTTAAAAACATTTTATTTTAAATAATATTATAATGTGTCTTTAAGTTTCAAAACCAATATTTAATATTCAACATTTTTCGTATTCATAAAATTAATTGTTTGCTCATCTTCGCATAATTGAGTGCTAATTTATTGGGTTTTTTTAAAAGTCTTTATACTTGATATCTTAGAAGAAACAATATATGAATTGATGAAAGAACATTTCATTAAAATCATTATTATACATACATCTTACAAATAAGGTCCAATATACCATCACGTCTCATAATTTATTATTATTCAAATATGATATTAATATAAAAAAACCTAAAACTATTGCACATGCGTTTTTTTCCCGCAAAAACAGTGTTATTTTTTTTTGCATAAATAAAATACTCTCTTCGAAAGCAATCGTCCTGTTGAAATGAAAAGTGAAAGATTGACTGGAGTGGATGGCTTTGGCACTCTCGACCGCCGTGTATATATATGACTCCGATGTGAGACACAACGTATATAGCCGACACAGTATTTATTCTGTCCCGTATGTGTCGCCGTATGTAAAAGTACCATTCATACCTCCTCTTCGTTCTCTTTGCTCTCGCGTATATATATATATATATATACGTATGTATATACCATCGCTAAGAAGACAATTATCTCGCAGGCAAGGCTCGGCAAGTGGCGGCGCGCTTTGTGTGCCGTGGCCGCGGTCTTTCGCCGCGTTCCTCAAATCTTCGAAACCATTTCGTTAGTACGGACCCATTATTGGCTTGCGGGGATTTACACGGACCGCATATAAGATGGACTAGAATCAAGCTCGGACATGTATTTCTCGCGTGGGAAATTTATGAGCGAAAAAACATCGACATATCACACACTCGAATACTTTAATCATCTAAATTCTGAAAATATTATGCATTAATAAATATAATATTTTAATTATAAATAATATTTTTTTTAGTTTGCAAAAAAAATATAAAAAAAAGATTTCTCTTATATAAATTTTACAGATAATTTATAAATAATATAAAACAAATATACATATATCGAAAAAATTTCATACATAATTCATAAATATTATAATGTCTAATATATGTATATCGAGAGTTTAGATTTTTATGAAAAAAAATTGTATATTGACGGAGAGTATAATGGAAAGATCCATTTACGAATATTCCACATCATTAGGACGAAATTATTCGGGTAGTTTAAGGTACTGGCGGTAATTTCAACGCGTTTGCGAGCACGAAACCACAGACACGCCATATCTTCGATGTGCAGTTTTTTGTTTGCTTGCCGGGAGGGATCAAAGCGATGCAAGTACGCTGAGAATAATCGTCGACAAATGGGAAAATAACTTTTGCGCATACAGCCGCGCTCGATAAATCTCCGGTATATAACCCGAATAAAATGTAACGTAAAATAAAGTAATATAATATCGTAAATCACATACATCTGTGTCAACTTAAGGTTCAAAGAAGCTTCAAGGAGACAGAACTTTGCGATTGAATGATCCTACGAATAGCAAAATCTTCAAAATTACATATATACAAAGTGTCGCAAAATTTATCATACATTTAACCGTAAAGTATCATCACACATAATATTAGATCATACAAATATCGCGCACAAGAGCAAAGCGTGTCGTTTATAAAAAGTCCGAGATCTACCGAATGTTCTAAACTAAATTCGAAATTATTTTTTATCTAATAAATATTTTACGATAGCTCGTTAGTCGCGACAATTTTCTATGTCTAATTTATTCTTTAATTTATTCATATTTCTATATATTCTGTGATGTATGACAGTTGTGGCGAAAAAAAATATTGATTTCTATGCGACCGAGATTTACATGTTTCTAAAATTAAAAAAACGACGTTTTATATAGACATTCTTCGTATCGATCGTAAGCAAATTACAAGCGAATGATTGGAATTGAAGCATTTCCGATATGTTTTCATACTGATAGAAGTACGGTAATAAAAAGATGATAGCAAAAAGAGCGCGCGGCAAAAATCGAACCAGGGAATCTGAAGCTGAAAAGCAAAGAGAATAAGAGTTCGGCTTGCGCACTGAATGAAAGAAAGCACGAGAGAGAAAGGAAGAAAGAGACCTTCGGCTAAAAGACGTAAACATAGGTACACGGGCTATTGAGCCTCCCCGAGTTGGTACAACATGAGAAAGTCTGATTAGCTCTTTCGTTTCTTATTGGAAAACTTTCATTGCGGGTACGTCGTCACGTCGGGGAGGCAGGAGCCACCGGGAGAAATTCCATCTCAACGGAAGCGGCTCAATTTAGCAGAAAATTCTTTATGCTTTCTCCCAATTACCCCAGTGTTTACCCTCTAAACCGGCTCTCTCCTCTCGCCCGCCCGCACCTCGCGTTCGCCCCTTCCTTACGTATGGATTTTCCGCTTATTAAGCCATTGTCTCCCCGATCCGAGAATCTGGCCAATCTAGGTCCGCGAAATCGAGAAATCGTGACATTGTAATTTCTTGCCATTTCGCGAGCGAGCGAGAGGAAAATAAAAAACTTAGCGATCATATCGTGCTTAATATAATAATCAAAAAAGCGAAACTTATTTATTAATTAAATTTATAATTAAACGCATCTATATTTGTTTTCATTTCAAACTTTTAATTATACTTAAAAAAAAACCTACAATAAAAGAAACAAAAAATGATTCATCAAACCCTGGATTAAGAAAGCTTCTTTTTTAAATTGTCAGAATACATGATAATAAAAAAGAAAAAAATTTTTGTCAATAGCTTCTTTCACAAAATTTCCATTCAGAAAAAAACCTTTAAACCTACCGATGAATGTTCGACCGAAGGGACGGAAATATTTTGTATGTATTACTCCGTGCCTTATCGTCCCTTGTGTTCTATGTAACGAACGAGAAACGATAGAGATACGTTTCTCGAAATAAAAATCCGTCTTAGGATGCGTAAACGTATGGCAGCATCGCGTGCACGCTTCTAAACGAACGCCCTCGCGTTTGGCGTCACTTCAAAGACAAGATTTTTCGGAAGCGTACTTTATCTTTGACGGTCAGCTTCGCACGAGTCAGAGAACGGCCGGATGTATACGGCATGTTTTTTTGTTTGTTTTTTTTTTTTGCAGCGCGAGTTCGTTCTTTTCTTCGGTAACTCATATTTAAAAAAGTGTGTGTGTTACTCGTTCCGTAAAAACTTTGTCATTATAATTGCGATGGACTAAATTACGGTACACTTATGCTAATTTATTTACATATTTTTGTTGCAACATTATTTTCGCCGCAGCGTGTCACGGAGCGGTAATTGGATGGTAATTAGAGCGAGATAAGGGATTGACTTATTTTTGTTACAAAAGAAAATCGTTTATACCACGCTGTGTTTCGTGTGCGAGCGTTATGATCCGCAATTTTTATATCGTAATTTGTGATCACATCGAACGGCCTACTTTATAAATAAGTTACTTTTTTGATACAATAAATTCAGGCTATCGATTTCTGCATTATATAATACTTTTGTGTATATTAAAACAGTAGGTTTCTGTATGTATAATCAGCGTTCGCAAATGACGCAGCGCGAGTTCGTTCTTTTCTTCGGTAACTCATATTTAAAAAAGTGTGTGTGTTACTCGTTCCGTAAAAACTTTGTCATTATAATTGCGATGGACTAAATTACGGTACACTTATGCTAATTTATTTACATATTTTTGTTGCAACATTATTTTCGCCGCAGCGTGTCACGGAGCGGTAATTGGATGGTAATTAGAGCGAGATAAGGGATTGACTTATTTTTGTTACAAAAGAAAATCGTTTATACCACGCTGTGTTTCGTGTGCGAGCGTTATGATCCGCAATTTTTATATCGTAATTTGTGATCACATCGAACGGCCTACTTTATAAATAAGTTACTTTTTTGATACAATAAATTCAGGCTATCGATTTCTGCATTATATAATACTTTTGTGTATATTAAAACAGTAGGTTTCTGTATGTATAATCAGCGTTCGCAAATGACGCTTTATCGATAATAGAAATATAAGTGTAAAATGAGCGAATAAAACATGAGAAATATTATAATAAGCGTGCAATTCTTATTATTTAGTAAAATACGCTCGAAAAGAGTATATTCGAAACAACAGTAGATCTTTCGCAAGTATCATTGGTATTATTTTAACAATCACAGCCCTTCACGCGTATTCTATTCAACGAGTTATCATATCGGTCGATCACCCGCGTCATGCTCGATCGCGCTTTTTCTCAAGAATCAATGTCGTAACAGAGAAGCATCGCTATTTGAATCACATGCTCATACATACACACCAATTTAGATGTAGATAATTATTTTTAAAAAATAAGTATAATAAAATGAATGTTTTTATTCATCTAGGTATCATCAGCGCGATTGTAATATCACATTAAAATTAAAAAAAAAAAACTCATAAAATAGATAATTATTTGAAATAGAAAAAAAATTCTAATTGTCATTTTCTAAACGATTTAATTTCCAAATTAATTCAACATCTCATTTCAGACAGAGAGATCTAAATCATTTGTCATATGACTTGTAAAAGGAGTAGAAAAATTACAACGTCAGGGCTTCAACAATATTCTTATAAAAAATTCGATATTATTTAATTTATTTATAAATTTCTGTCACTATACCCACACAACGTTTAACATTAAGATTTCTCATCTCTTCCCGTTCTCTCTCTCCCTCTGACAGAATATTGCATGCGAATTCCGTACTGGACAAAACTCGAATTAGACTCGACCGCATTCAGTCCTCTCTAAACATCGGTTATGTATACGTAGCTATAATTTTATCAGTAGGTTTTGCACGCGCGCGACTAAACGTGTCGCACGAAACTCGGAGCACGCCTCATCTAAGCGTGGCTCTCGGTTGTACGGTAAGAGCCCCCAACGTATGTCGTAGGCACACAGCCGAGGTCACGCAGCCCCAGTGCTCAGTGGAGACGCGGCATTTTATGGTGAACGCGTTTTATTGCTCACGGCTGCTGCCGCGACCGAGTAGTCGGCGACGTTCAAAGGCCGAGGCGGAACAGTAAAGGCTAGTTTAACGGTGCTAACAGCGACCACAACACGAAATGTATTACTATACCACCGGCGCGATCCCTGCCGCTCCCTTTACCTTCTTGCCCATTCGCGCCCATCTCCTCAGGCCTCTCCCTCCCCGCGTGCCCTACCTGACATCCCTGTCGATAGTGCGATAATTTACAATCACGCGTGAGTTTAATTAAATTTTCCAACCGAGGCGATCGGACCGGCCTTTCGCAAATGGATGGCTTCGGAGAGAAATAGACTTGTGATAACTTTTGAAAAGTGTTACGGAAACACATGGAAAGGATATGCTTTATAAAATAGAATATTCGATTTTGCATTTATTCTCTTCAATAGTGTAGGATGTATCATAGAGGAATGCATTTTCCATTTTCTCACAAAGTAAAGAGCAAACTCGTCATATTGGGGAATAAAGGACAAGAAACGACATCCCGGCGCAGATCTCCGTACACAGTGTTCGTACAGGAAACGGATTTCGAGTTTATAAATAAGCACCATTTACGCGCGAGCGGGAACAGCCGTGCGTGCGTGTCGGGGATTAAAATTGATTTTCGTGTTTATGAAATGTCGCGGATACCTTTCTGCGCGATCCCTTTCGGCGTTGAAACGTCGCGGAGTTCCAAGAGCGCATCGCGTCCTCTTCGCGAAGGAAGAGGCGAGAGAAAGAAAGAGAAGGGACGCATCTTCCGAAAATAGCCGCTATTTAGGATTGCCTTTAATATATACCGTGCTGCGCTGCTGTTGGAGAGTAACCACGCTACTGAATCGAGATGACATGCAATTGACATAATAATCCTTCTTTTCAGTTACGTGAATTTTCTTAAAGATTCAACGATATATGTATCTTGAATTTGAGACTATGTATCAGAGTCATATCTTGAATTATGACGTTGGAGATGAGAACCGTGGGAGCAAGTACACGCGCGGCAGATTCTTGGAATTTGCGCTATAAGCAGCTTTTTATCAACGAAACTGACATCTTGGTTGAATAAAGCAAGCTTATAGAATGTAGCACAAACTTTGCTATCCTTATAAGATTCAGCAAAAATTAAATTATCTAATGATATCTTAACCGGTCATTCAACTGATGCGTTTATTACTGCTGTCTGCTACAACACGTTAGCTTGTCTGTGTTATAAGACGTAGAGTAAAAAGATATTGCCTAACTAATTAAAGAAAATGTTCAAAGAAATATAGACAAATTCAAGCAAAGAGAAATGAATTATTAAGATTACATGCGAAAGATATTTTAAAAACTCCATTAAAAGCGTTCGGGACAGCAGAAGATATCGGAGATAAATGGGCGAACGGAATTCCAAGAAAAGTCGTAAAACGCTTATCTGAATTTTTCTCGCGGCGAGTTTTTATGTAATAATATACATACTTTTCCATTTTTCATAATTTCAATGATATTACCGTGTAAAATTCTCAAAGAAATTACAGCGTTTTTTGTAAAGGATTGTAAATTTTTCTGTCAAACAGTTTCTGTGAAATGCTAAATAATAAGATGCGCTCACAAAATTGCACAAGTTTTTCGACAAAATAATTTTTATCGTATCCAAATATCATCGAATAAGGCGCGATCAATTCAACGATCAATTTTCCGACAAATAGATATAATTTCGCAGACACTGGCGCGATAGATTTTATCGGCGAACGACTCTTTTATGAAATTATGCAAATGTCGATGGCAAGATCGCGATTTAGTTCTATTTTCTGCCAAGAATGAATCGATCGATTCGCGGACGCTCACTTTCATTTTTTCTCCTCTCTTTTCTCGGTGGTCCCCGTTGTTTTGCTGTCCCTTCCGTTGTGGTAGAGCCGTTTCTCGCTCCAAGTTTCATTTCGGTACCCTTCCGCATCTCCGATAGATGGAATCGTTTCCCTCCTTCTGGCACCGGCGGTAAAGAGAGCTCCGGGATCGAGCGAGCGCATGCTAAGTTGGCGAAGAAGCCAATCTCAGAAATGAATATGACTGCTGCAAAATTCACGGAACAATCCACGGGATGCTGAATGCGGCTTGTTTGTCTGTTTGTTTACACGCCTAGTTCTGGTCTCATTTATATGCACGTGCATCGCGCTTGTACACGTGCAAAAAACCAACCGAGTGCATTCGCGCGCGTTGCTTTTTTACTCGGTGAAAAACTCGTCTTCGCATTCGCATGTGTGTGGCTCTATCTGACCAAATAAGTAATAAAGCGTACGGGGATCCGCGCGAGACAACACTGAAAATGGGAACTGAAAATGCCCGATGAAGGAAGCAGGGAATAAAAGGATAGAAAACGTTGCGTTATGCATATGTGTTTATATGCTTGCATTGTCTTTTTTCGTAAATATTTTCTGTCAAATTGAATTAACTCTTAATCATTCAGATAATACGGATATCTTCTTTTGGATAATTATTATCCTGTTCAAATTCATTCGATATTATATCTTTATTGCATCGCAAGTTTACGCATAAAAAATGGCGACAGTATTAAGTATACGAATGAAAAAAATTAAATTAAGTGAAATTAAATTTGAATTTCAAATACAAATATATTACATATAGAAACTTCATGAATATCTAGATTACTTAGGTAAGAACGTGATATTGTGCTCGAGAACTGGCAGCACTCCGGTAAATTCGGTCGGAATTGAAAAAGCGCTGTGATATCAGCAAGAATACTGAAACCAGACGAGAAAGAGGATAAAAGCAACAACAACTAGGGAGCCAAGAGGCAGCCGAACGAAGCAGGGAGTGGATCTTTCGTGGAGAACATATGCGCGAGTATACCGGAAGTAGTACGAAGATATTGTTCGACGACACGTAGAAAGGGAAATGAAATTTTGATCTGGTCGAACGAACGTATGAAAAAAGACGATATACACCCTGACGGATCAACGAAAGCGGACTGCCATTGGTCGACCGGGTTAAAAAAGGGTTGGATTTTCGAGTGAACATCACTGTGTAAAGGGTGGAGCGCTCGAGGACGCTCGAGTATCGATGTAGCGTGCGTGTTACGCAAAAGAGAGAGAGAGAGAGAGAGAGAAAGAAAGAGAGATAAAGAATGCAAAAGAGCTTGAAAAGGGGGCAAGGGACGATCCCGGAAAAGAAAGAGAAAGAAAAATAAAAAAAGAAGAAAGAGAGTACACGCGTGTGCACGCTCAGCTTTCTCCGCTCAAGTACACTCGAGCTATGAAACCAGCCACGAGCTTGTTTCCCACAAGTTTCCTCAAAAGCTTGTTAGCGAGATTCGCCATTTTTCTCACCCCCGCTGGCTACCACTGCCGCTGCTACTGCTCTTCTCTTCTCTTTACGTTCCGTGTACCTCCCGCCTCTTATATACACCGCCTCCATCGTGGTGCCCCTTTTCTACGAGAAACTTGCTCTTGACAAAAGATCGACCGGAAAGATCGAGGCTACCGGCAAATCAAGAGCGCTCTCCATTTCGGTCCCCTCTATCCTCAGCTTTTCGTGTGCGCATTACGCCCTAGTTATGGCGATTCGTTCTCTTGCCTTATTTTTTTTTTCTTCTTCTTTACCGATATTACGAAAAATGTTGTCAGCGACGGCAAGCACAGAAAGAATCGCGTAGAATGAGAGGTAGGAAAACCGGACGAGAGTTGTTTATTTCTTATTTCCACTCCTCTTCATTTCTGTATGTTTTTTCCATCCGTTCGAGGCTAGAAGTCGTGATTGCTCTAGCCGAGAGCCAGAGCGCGGAATAGATTACAACCCTTACTTATTTAAGAGAATGGAGATTGATCTTTCAGAATTCCAATAACGACAGGATTCTTCCATTTATATATCGTATCGATGTGAATATAATCATTCATCAACAAAGTCAATAAATGTAGCAATTTCTCTCTTAACTGAATCGGAAACTAATTCTTAATATTTGAACTTATCCTTGAAAGAAACTACCGTGAAGAAATTACTTCAATCAAAAGCCTGTCAATTCCGTAAGCTTTTTTTTTTTAATTTCGAGATATATATGGGGATTTCGTTAAATACTTCTCGCAACATTAAAATAGCAAATTGTTTCTCATTAACGTTATATAGGATACTGCGAGATAGGCTTTTCAGCTATTTTAACACATATTGTGCCGTGGAAGATACAAAAACTTTGTTCAATAATCGTGTCTTTTTGCGGGCGGAGTTTACGAGCTTTTACGACACAGAAGGGTCATTCGACAGATGTTTTAATATAAATTTTGTGGCCGATTAAAGTTTGCGTGTTAGTGATGTATAGCAGAGAACACACGGTGTGGACCGCGACGTGCGCGGTAATGGAGTTTGCGCGATTGCCTCCTCGCTTGTTTTAATAGCTACGGGCGTTACGGGATGTTATTACCGAACGGAGAAATGCCTACGACTATACGCGTAAGTCAAGTATTATTAATTGATCTCGCGTCCGTACTCCACGACTTAATGCTCCAACAGAAACGAGTAATTAAGTAACACGTAATTACCGATCTGATTACGCCTGTCCGATAAGCAATTGCAAAGGCGATGAAACAGCGCGATGCGAAGGGAACGGAAATCTTTCAACAGTCGTTAGTCCGCTGGCAAATTAACAAAGATTAACAAAAATTAATCTGCCAGATAGGAACGCGCACTCACTTTCTTTTTTTACAGACACATTTACCCCTTTCACGTAGCATATTTATCCATTGGATATTTTCGCGTGAATGCTAACTATAGTTAGTATTTGAAAATTTAATTCGGAACAGATATTTTTTACCTTATATAATATTCATTTAACTTCTGAACAAGATGTCGAGATTTCTCGTCTCCGAACAGACTTGAAACAAGAATGCGTTAAAACGCAAGATAGATTGTAGAGACCCTAGAGAGGCATATTCGCCTCTATTCACCTGCTGATTCGATACGTATATATATATACACGAACGTGGGGCGCGTGTGCAGTATTCGTAGGCGGCACCAGCGCCCATCATCGACGTCATTATACCTCGGGAAAGGAGGGTGTCTACTAACTTGTTCATTAATATTAAAGACCCTGGGACTCTCGATGGCAGCGGTATTGTGCGACGTAACTATGACTTCGAGAGACAGAATTCAGATAAGGCCATTTAATATTTATTACTGGCAATTAGAATTTGCGATCACGTATCAAATGTATCGATTATTTAGACGTATTTCTTTTTCTCGTTATATTTTTCAGATTAATTCTCGAGAATCAAACTCTAAATATTCAGCAAAAATATATATATCACATTTACAGAATTTAATCTATATAATTTCAATAATTTTTCATTTATATTGCATTACGAGATGTTAATCACTTAAATCGATTAATTATCTAGTCATACCTAGCTAATAATTATCGATTATTTCACATTATTAGTATTATTGTTGTTATTATCCAAATAAAACTTTGTGAACGATTGTTTTGTTTATTTGTAGAAAATATTTAGATTAAAGAAAAATACATGAAAGTATATAACGGAAGCAATTTTGGACAAAATATCCGACTTTATCAAGCGCCTGATCCGCGCAAATAAATCGTCAGTGCAGATTAAAAAACGTCTCGTGTATTTGGCAGGTGGTTAAGCACTATCCGGATATATATGCACGCGAATATATATGTATATATACGCGTCGGACGATGCAGCACGTGGGCCGCGATCTTTTCGAAATAATTTAGGGGACGGAATCCCCATGCGCACGCATGTACACGCATCTGCACGGAGTTATTTATGATGGATTAGACCGGGATTTAAGCCACGACTAATTTATGTCAGGCCACGGGATTGCGATTCTCAACGATTTTCTCTCCCTCCCTCCCACTATCTCAATTGCATACGTAACTCTCGTGATTTGCGTGTCTTGTTAAGACAAAACGCATCGGATAAATGTTAATTCTCGAGACGCGATATGACACGGCATGCCTGAAGTACAAAGACATCGCGTGAAGTAAAGTTTGCACCATGTTTTTAAAGAGTTTCGTATTCTCAACAAAGTTTCCCGATAAAATCGCGTTAATTGATCGCTGAAATTGTCGCCATGTTTTATAAAAAAAAAAAAAAGATCACTTTTTTACTTATAATTTACTAACGCATTTAAAATTCTATATCGATTAATTATTATTTAGATTCATTATTAATAATGTTCATTTAATAACATTTTATATTAAACATTATAAGCTAACTGAAGCTTGCAATATAATTAGTGAAAAAAATTAATAAAATAATTAGTTCTTTATACACTACAATAGAAAAACGCTGTATATAACTTTGAATGAACAATTTTTTTGAATAGATGTTTAAATGAATACTATAACTTAATATGTATTTTATATATTATATAGTATATGTTTCTGCCTAGCTCTTTAAATTCATCTACTCTTATTTAATTTATTTTGAAATTGTTTTATATTTTTTTCTGAAAATATCAATTTCTGACTTGCAACTTTTTTTTTCTCAGATAAAATAGAAAGAAAATTATTATATATTCTTATTTTTCTAAGTCTGAAATATATATAATTTAATATACATATATGTTATATATTATTTCATGTTTAGAAGAATAAATATAATACGCTGTCCCATTTCTCTGTATCTTCGTTCACTTCCGTCTCTTCTATTCTATCCTATCCGGATCAATGACTCCGTGCGCATTTCATTTTTATTCCGTCCTCTGGCTATCCTCCTCCCCCTCCCCCCATCGTCCTCTTTCCCTCCCTCCTTCTTTTACTTTTCCACCCCTTCTGCGGCCCTACCGATATCTCGCCGGCCATAAATTACGCTCCTCCTTTTATTTGCACGAGCACCAAACTTAAGTAACTAGATCCGAAGTTCACATCGAGGGGTTAAACGCCCACGGTTTCCTCCTTCGGCACGGCTGCGATACGCGGCGAGTAGTGGACCTACCCCTCTCGCCCACTCTCATTCCGAGCAGATGCAATTGCGTCGTCCCGCGGGGGCGAGAGAGCGTGTCGCACAGTCGGACCAAGGGGTCCAATAATGGCGACTTGAATAATACAGGAATAGAGCGAGAGAGAAGTAGCTCTGCCCGCCGGGACGGCTGCCTGCGGAATCAAATCATTGTCGCCGCCATGTTCCTTCTATCCGTACGAAATTTCGTACGCACGTTATCGCGATGCGCTTTCCACCGAATTGAGGAGATCGAAAATGGAACAAAGATTCGAGGTTCGCCAGTTATCTCGCTTGCGCGGGGGATGCATCGGATTTTGAAAGTTCATACTACGATAATATCGAAAAGTTTTATGAAATGAAGGAGAGATATCTTTCTCTCTCTCTGTGTGTATGATAATCGGCGAATATTTGAGAAAGTTTCCAACTGAAGTGCATAATCGGAGAAGCGATTATATGTGGTACAATTGCATCGAGTAATGCACTTAAAAGAAACGTGCGGTCACCTATTTTACAAAAAATATAAAAAATGGATATTTAGAGTCAAATGACTATTAATACAAAACTTTTAAATAATATATAATCCTCTATCAAAAAACAATGATTTTACGTAACAATTTTTCTGCCGTTTCTTATCGATAAAGCAAATAAAGAAAAAAATAAAAGAGATATATATGGAAAATAATTGAATTAGATATATTTTACTTCAAAAAAATAATTTCAATATTTTGTCAGTGGCTTTTCACAAAATTTCTTACATTTTCCACGTACAGATTCGTTGACCTCCCAATTTTCACAATTTTTTAGACATAGAAACCTTGAGAGGGTACGACAATATTGTGTAGCTGTCATTTAATTTTAAATTATGAATATTATCATGTGTATAAAAATAGAAAAAAATATATTTTTAGTAGATAATTATTCTCTTGTAAAAATTTAAATAATAATAAATTGTTACGTGACATATTGCACGGTTTGGATGTAATATCATCACGTTAATCTCAACTGTATCTTCGCAAGGTATAGACAAGAGGACGAATAAGGTGAACAAGGGAAGAGTCACTGGGGAAGACTCGTTAGACTCTGAGTGATCTATAGGCCAAGATAAACCACGCGTTCAACAAGTGTGCGTTGCCGATAGTCTATCTATAGTCTACGGGCATGGCGCAGGGTATACGCGTACAGAGCATCTGACATTTTTCCCATATTTTGGAAAGTGGTGCGCGGTTTTAATTATCGGTTATTCGATTACTCTTAAAAATCACATGAGAGAATCCATGGTATTTCATTTACAGAATTGCGAATATAGTCGCACACAAGGTTGCATACAAGTTTGCACATTGCAACCATTGCAATGTACAATGTTTCCGATATTTATCAATCCAATACGTCAATCGCGTTGTGCCCTCGGGATATTGTACATTCTATAGAGTTGCGAGTCGACCGCGAGCTAACAAGGTTATTGTTCCTTGATGAATATGAACATTTGCGCGGTTAATTACGCACCGTGAAAAAATGTTACTGGCATACAGGAACAATGAGCGCGCGATCGCAAAAGCGAGTGCAAATAACGAAGCAGCCATGTTTATATATAATTGAAGGAAAAAAATGCGCCAACTAGGAAATGACCGTTATTATATAAAAACAAAAGAATCACCGAATATGTACTCGACTTCTGTATAATGGTTTTGAAAAAAAAACTTAACTGGCGAATACTTTTGACGATGAGATAAAAAAAGCCGCAAGGTAATGATTCTCGTAATTTTCATACATTTTTCATGCTCTTCAAGCTTTCCATACTACATAGTTTTTAAAAAAATTCAAAGAAATTATATTTAACTTGTTTCAACTTGTGTGTGCATTTCTTTTCAAATCACTTTCTATCAATCTCCGAAACAATTCGATTTCGAATAATATTCGAATAATATACAGTATTAGTCAAATATCCTTGTATCAGAATTGATTTCCGAAAAAGACAAACAGAAATTCGCACACAATGAAGGAAACGATTTTGGAAGATCAGAAAGTAAACGACGGCAAAAAAGATAAAGAGGAAGAGGGAGAGAGAAAAAGAATCGGAAAAGAGACGAGCGGACGACTAAAAGACAAGTATCCTGCGGCCTAACCCGTTCTCTCTTCGTTATGACAATATATTTCAGGCTCCAGGGAAACATTGCCGAAGGAGTCCCGAAGGCATGCTACCAAAGCTCGCGGCGGCCTCCTTTGTCGGAGATTCTTCGGGCGAGAGGAAGAGATGCGCCGGCAAGAGAAAGGGCCAGAGAAGGTGTGGCTTCTCTCTTTCTTCCTTCCGTTCGTTTTCTCTCTCTCTCTCTCTCTCTTTCTCTCTTGCATGCTCTCGACATAAAACGAGAAATACTAAACAAAACAGGATGCTATTAGGTTTTTGCCGCGCGCCATTGAAGCCTCCGTGTGCCGTGCCGTGTCCGTCCGATGATCCTCCAGGCTTCCAATGCACCGTGAAATTATTATTAACGCACCACCGAGAGCATTCGACGATATCCCAATTTCTAGGATTCGGCGGAGAAATTAATCCCGCGCAACACATCGCTCGGGGAATCGATTTTGGCGAGATAGATTTTACGATGTTATGATCCATATTCGAACTCCACCGATTAAATTAATAAAAAAGAAAAAAAGAAAAAAATCGCGCGGTATGTAATCCTAATTTATCCCTTCGGCCGCGGCAGCGTAGCGCCACCGGGAGCTCGGGGTGGCTTTCGCGAGGGGATGACACGTCGCGCCGAAGGGGAACATGTTATCGGCGGCGATGCCGTTTATTTTTACGAGACGGCTAGGCCATATATTACACGGTACTTTTTATACCGGGTCTTATAAAAAAAAAAAAAAGAAGATACGAGCACCCCGGGTATAGAGCAGTAACTGAAGTACGACGCGACGCGTCCGTCGACCCTATAAAGCGCTTCTATACGTCGCGCGCAAACACATAACGACGAGATCGCGCGCCTTTATCCCGTCATCGAATCTCGCAAGATTACGCGATTCCGGGATTCGACGAATAGCGTCCCGACGACGCGCGTGAGCCTTTATTTTCGTGAAGCTGTATGTTCTCTCGACACGTATATAAAATGGATTGAATGTATATATCCACGGAATTCACGTATTCTCGCGAAAAAAAAAACAAACAAATCATTATCGTATTACAAAATAAATTCTTTTTTATCGGCAACATATTTTCCATTTTTATTTGAATGCGTATCTCGTCGTTTGTCATTTTGCCTTTTTCATTTGTATGTAAACATCTTTGAAAATTAATTTTGTATATATTTATATACTTGGCTTATCCGTCATACACATACTCGTATGTGTATAATAATAATTTTTTAATTCATTATATATCTATGACAAACGATTCTTTTATAAACTATCATCAATCGACTACTATTTCCTATATAATCATTCTGTTCATATCGATCATACAGAAACATTACTGCCTATTTTATCGAGTTACGATCGTCCCTTAAAGCGCAGGAACTTGCCTGTATCATAAGGGAAACTTATATAACTTGGCCGCGACCACCGGTCATCATCGTCGTCGGATATGCGTCGTCCGATAAAAGTACCGGGAGAGTGCTGCGAAATAAAGCACAAAATTGTCATTCCGGGTCGTTTTAGGAGGAGCGGTAATGGCGACAGCGGCCTGCCGACAGCGACGGGATCGGGATTATTGCGGAGTAACGTTAGAGTGTTAATACCAATTTTAATCGCTCGTCGTAAAGACGATGCGCGCGCGTGCAACTATATAACCGCCACCGACCGGAGATTCGCGTTTGGCAATAAAGATGCTTTTATTAAATCTGCCCCGGCGGCTGCGCGCCTTCTCCCTTTTTCCGTCTCTCGTCTCTCCAAAGCCGGGGCTCTTTCACCCTCTTCCTCTCGTATCCCTCCGCGTGTTGGTTTACGGCTGCGTCCTTTCTGTTTCTTTATGGAGATCGTGACGTCTCAAAAGACAGCGACGTCGTCTTTGTCGCGCTGCTCGTAGACCGGTCGTCGACGAACGGCAGGAGGCATTTTTATCAAATTACTACCTAATGACAGGTATGGTCACGGTATTTAGATTTATATCGCTCGAGCAAATTTTTATCTCTTCATTTGCCAATCAGCCTTTGGCCAGAAAGTGTTATTCGATTAACTATATAATTTATTAGACTTTCTATACCTTGGATTTTTTTTTTTCATATATAGTTAACATTTTAATAGTTTTATAACACTGTTTGTACCGGTGGCTGTATCAATTACTAAGCGACACTTTGAAATTTTTTGATATATTTATATCCTGATATTTAAAATTAACTTGTTAATATTTTTTTTATATTTTTTAAATATTTCTGTATAATTGTCTATGAATGTTGAGAAATTCAATTTTCTTATATCCTATCATGACTAAACTTGTTGATCATAAATATTCGATATGTAGAATATATCACGTAAAATTGAAGCAGGACTTACATTCGAATTCAGAATGCCATAAACAATATATATCTAGATTTTTATTGAAAAATGCGCGCGTAAAAAAAAAAGAAAGACCAATAAATCGTCCCATTTCTCCCTTCGTCGGATAAGCCGTGAACAACTCGAGGGTGCGCGTCTAATTCCGAAGCACGTTAGATTCTATGGACGCGGAGGCAGAAACACGCGAGAGATCGATAAATCGAGAGTCGCTCCAGATGGTAAACAAAAGCTGAAAATAAGAAAGGAAGCCCTCGTTAAACCTCATTAAAACCGGGATAGTTATGCTCGAGGCACCCCTGGATTAATGCGGCGTACGACGAGGGGCTCGCATTCCCGTAGCGAGAATCGAAAGCTTCGAAAATTCATGACTCGCTTCGAGATACGATCCTCTCTCGTCCACAATGGACATTCATAATGATGACGTGAAATCAACCGCGTTAGCGTACGCTTTGATAACTGTTTGGAGAAAAGCAAAGAAAACAAACGCCGCGTCGCGCCAATAAAAACAACAACGTAAATACGCAGGAAGAAACATCCGATATTATGCGATTCATTCTAAAATTCAATTTTTAAATATAATATTTTGCGCAATGTGGATAGATAATAGCAGTATAATAGCGACGTCCAAGATCCATCAATAACGATAATTTGAATTGATTAAACTCGTCAATGTACATCCCGCGTCATTAGCTTTCACGATCGGATAAGGATTAACCGGCTCTCTAGAGATATTCTTCAATTTAGTCGATAGGCTACTCTTTAATGATCGTCGATAGATAAGATGTTACTGGTATTCTTTGGATGGATAAGATCGATATAATACGCTCATCGAGAGAGATATTGCCTGACTAATCAGGCAATCATGCCAAGAGAATTGCGTGTTTTTTTTTTTTTTATTTAAAAGAAGTAAGAATAGAATAAAATATAAAAGATAAAACGGGATATAAAATGTATAGATATAAAAATAAAAGAACATAAAAAATATAAAAATAAAACAAGAAAATACTGAAATGATTAAGCCAGATTAAGCAGTGTATTATCGTATATATTCGTTTGTTCTCCTTAAATCTAATTTGTATGTGTGAGTGTGTAAATATATCATTATAGTCTTCACACACAATCAATGTTGAAAGCGAAATAAAAAGTCGATACTTTCTAACATCGGCGACCCTAATCGGAAGATTCGCTACGCGCGCCGATAGCAGGCGATTAATCGCCCCGAGGGGGGGGGGGGGGGGGG
>NW_021849211.1:1572716-1585444 GCF_003651465.1 Formica exsecta
GGGGGGGAAGAATCAGTTTGTCGGAAATGAAATATCTGAATGGAGAAAATCACGCTCGACCGTAAAAGAGATCCTTCCTCTTATTTAAGATTGTCGGGGGCACGTTGTCGCTACCTGTATCACGGCGGTATACGCTCATGTAGCCATTACGAACGCCGGGGCTTCTCCGATCTCGCTCGCGGCGGCTCGTCCGATCGAAGAGGATTATTCGCCTATTATGGATTCGTGACTATCGACACGACCGGCCGCTGCGCCGATGAACATTCTTCAAATTTACGCCAAAACCGTATCCGTTTTTCGTACAATCTCATCTCGGCCGTGTCATCGTATAGTTAATGCGTTTGATTAAAACGTGACTGTCTGACTTCTCTTTATTATTAGAGAACGATTTCTCGATCGCAATAATAAGCAATATTATTTTGACAGCTCGGCAAATGTTGAAATTAAGACGTGAAATTGAAATCAAAGAGATGCGTCTAAATGGAAATGTAACTACTACGAAAAAATGGATTCCCGTCACGTTGATATATTGAATAACGTATTTAGATAAATCTTACACTTGATGTGACGAAAATAAAAATTCTTAGATATTTTTAATATAATTGCGATCACGTAATTTTTTTATCGGCACGTAATTTTTTAAGTGAACATTCATACGTACAATCTACAAAGAAAACTGAAAAAAGTTTATTAACGATTACGCGTTCCGTTCTAATTTACTATTAAATGAACATTGATATCAGGAATCAATTAATTACACAGTCTTTTAATTTAAACTGTTCCTCTCTTACGGAACAGAACAAACTGCCATCTCATTTTCTTCCTGAAAGAACGCCGATTGAGGTAAAAGTAAATATTCCGAGATTACGAGATGATTGCAGTTTCTGATACGTGTCCTTGAACTCGCTGTTTGAGTGGCGTTTAACATAACTCGCGCGTAATAACTCGCTACTTATGTTCCATTCTGGATTGGCGCGGGTATCTCGAGGGATACTTTCGCTCAAATAATCAGGCAGAAAGCCAGCATCGTATTCCTCGTGGACGGATTCTCTCCTCGCGTGAGACGCATTTGCGGCCAATGTATTACAACGCGAACCCCGTTATATGCGAGCGCTGCAAAGCGACCATCGTGTCAATAAAAATAATCGACTGTCGAGAACTCGCGTAGGATATTTGTCTGTAGCGGGGGAATGCGCATTTATTTGGCCAGTTCTTGCGAATAGCAAAGTGTTCGGATAATGTGTGCGTGTGCGGGAGAAAGAGAGAGAAATTAGACAAATTTATATACCTTCGTCTCCCGGAGGAAATTACCGTAGATAGAGATAATACTTGTAGGAGAATGTATTCCCTGAATGCGCACGCTAATGATATTATAATTCTCTGGCTAAACTTCTCTTTTTTTCTTTTTTAATTTCGAGAAAGCAACGAGAGATATCTTTTAGAACCCGTGGAAAAATGTCGCGTTAATAATTGTTAGATTTTTATTCCAATTATATGTGTAAACTATTGGTACCACGAGAAGCGATCTTTATTCTTAAAGATCCTTAATCAAAATATCAGATATAAGATACAAGATGAGATGATTATAGAAAGAATATTCGATTATGTTTAGAATTGTTGTGTAATTTTTCGATTATATATGATAGTTTTCTAATTATTTTTTTGCACGCACATATATTAATTCTTGCATTGCGGAATAATAGTTTCAAATTATATTTTTATATTATTTTAATGTATTTTTAGAATAACAAATGTGGCTGTGAATATTATTATTTAAAGATTGTAAAGAGACATACAGTCGCTACGTGAGTGAAGCGTTTTATCGGTGCCCTCGACTTTTTCCAAGAAACCAAAGGCCTCGGTAGACGCTTCGGCAGTGAAAGGATTGAAGATGCAAGAATATGTAGGAATCTATGTAATGTACATACGTTTAATGGAAAGTGGGCGTTAGCAAATTTAGTTAAATTCTAATCAAAGTTATATATCTATAATATAATTCAAAATATATTGCCGAACAATAAAAAAATCTAAAGCAACATCTAAAGAACGTCAGAATAATTAAGACAGTTTTTATACTTTACAATTTTTTTTAAATTTATATATTTAGTAACGATATGATCGAGATGAAAGTATCTCTGCGATCTCTTTGTATAAAACTATGTATCAAAAACTTAGAATCACAGTCATCACATTTGAACGTGGGATTTACGTATATGCATTTTGCAGTCTTCTAGAATCTCGAGTTTGATTACAAATGATATAATGTAACACTGACTCACCACCAGTTGGCTTGCGCGCCGCTTTGCCACGCGACGATCAGCAAAGACACGAGCAGGTAGCTCGTTGACATGACGAGCGTGCGTTGCGTGCGGCACAAATCCCGTGGACTCTCTTTTAACCGAATGCCGCCGAATCCGTATCACGAGATCGAGATCTTCCCGTGGAAGCGCGAAAGGAGAGGAGACTACGTGGCGCGTTCTCTCGTGGCTGGTCCTTTCTCAGCCTCGCATTCTTACACGCGCCACCGACGATGGCCCGTGTCTCGCATCTCGTTCCTCGCGAACGTGAACCGAAGATCCGGCCGTCGGGCGACGAACAACGACGGATCGACGACGTGAGCGTATACACCGGGATCGAGCGATCTCTGATACGCGCGCGTCCGGAGCCCGGAGCGGATCGACACCCGCCGCGGCAACGTCGCGGGTACCCGCGTTCTCCCTTTCTCGCGTTCCTCGTCTCGCGATGCTGCTTGCCCGAAAGACGTTCTCCCGACCCCGTTCTCTTTCGTCTCGTCTTACATGTTTCCAGTAACGACGCGATGCGAAGCGTCCCGAGTCCGTAAGTCAAGTCAGTCAACACGCGGACAGCCCTGTCAACGGTAAATCGCGCTCGTCGACCGCTCACCGCTCGAGTTCTCACGGTTGTCTCGATTTTCTTTTTGGTCGGGTGTCGATTCGCGGACGCGAATACGGCCGATCTCGAACGTGAACGAGATATACGAGATATATCCGGAAATTTAAATCCGGGCGAAACTTTCGCGTCGCAGAAATAATCGCGAGACGGGAAGATCGTCGCGATCGGTGATCGCACGGAGCCGAGAGACGACGGACGAGATGACGCTCCGTGAACGTTCGCGTACGGACTGTGTGGTCGGTAGTCACGAGGAAAAGGGCAACGGGGCTCTCGCAATGGGCGGAGTCGTCGTTCGTTCCCGGCTCGCCGATTGGTCGCGTTACCGAAGAGCCTCCGAGGCTCCACTCGCGCTAATTAAGCATCTCGGCGCAGCATCCCGTCGCCGGTCCCGAGCGCGTACGTTCGCTCGCTCGCGATTCGTTCCCTCGACTCGTGCTTGTCTCTTGTCTCTCTCCGAGCGCGACTTACGCAAAGTAAGGGGCCGCGGTTTTCCATCGTGCCACGATGTGACGTACCCTTTGTCGCTGGATCGAGATGATTTCCAAGTAGAGGATATTGAGAGTAAAAAAAAATGTACGCGTATATTTCTTTAAATATCGATATATAATGAAAACTGTCGATCTTGTAAGAAGTGTTATTGTTCTAGATAGTCGTGGATTTTTTTTTCATTTAGAAGCAAAAATTTAAAATAATGTCAACATTTTTGAAATTATTATTTTTGCGTGATGATAATAAATGAAGATTTATAAATTAAGCGATTGATATTAATTCCCCGATACGAAAAGTTGGATAATTCATAATCTTCTTTGAAGGAATATACGTTCTCTTTCATAATTATTTATAAAAGAAATTTTAATTATGAGCGAATTATTATCTTTTTATTTATCTATGAAAAAATAATTTCTTGGCAAAAAAATATTGTTGGCGTAATTACTGTTTTGATTTATGTCAAAATTGTGAAAGTTGAATATAACGTTGTGTAAATATGTTCAAACGATGGAAAAGGTAAAAAGATCGAGCGATTTCAAATATTTAACCCTCTATTGTCCACAAATTATTCTCTTTATGAATTTAAAAGATATTTTTATATATAAAAATATAAGTTAAATAAAATAATATAGAGAGCAGAAACTTGTACTTATGAATACACAAAAATTAGAAAAATATAAGTTTTCATATTATACATATATGTATTTCTTTAAAAAATTATAGTTATTTATCCAAAATTATATATCTCTCGAAAACATATATTACGTGCATTTTGTTATTCGAGTAGAGGATCCGAAAAATACGCTAAAGAATTTTAATACTGTGTTTAAATTATTCCTCAGCCATTACGATAATGGAAGTAGGAGATACTTGTTTCCTTTGAAAAAGAGCAATCATTTCGCTACTTCGTTCTGTCAGTCACGAAGAGGTTTGTTTAATCGATATTGATATATATATGTGTCTATTGAAAGTTAGTTTTTCTTTCAATATATGCATTTCGCTTTTTTGATATGTCTAAATATAATTTTTTGTTTCCGAACAGTTTAAAAATTACATCAAATACAAGCCGAATTGCAATTTACTCACATTTATTAAAAATGTTTTTAAATCGATTTAATTTTAATCAAATATTCTATAATTTGATACATACGTGTGCATGTTATACTGCCAAATAATTACCATAGTTGATAAATCGTATTTATTATTATTATATTACGTTATTATTATATTATTTTTCTTTATTATTTCTGTAATTATAAAAATTATACTATAATATCTCTTTATGAAACGCGGTAAAAAAAACTACTTTTAGTCAATAATAATTACATTTCGTAATATATTTTAAATCCCTAATTCCCAAAAGTCATTAAAAATATTAAGAATTTATCTTTTACGCACACAACAGAAAGAAAAAATGGAAATATTTTATATCTTAACTGCTAATGCTGTCTAATAAAATAATAAATGCGAATAATCTTTTAAACGATTCCTCAGCTAGTTCGCAGTTTAAATTATTCCATTTTATAAAAAAGTGAATACAAATTTAAAAAATAAAATAAATATAAATACATATTTCAGAAAATAGAACAGTACAAATATATAAAGTGGATTACATTTCATGAATTTTTATGCAATTTAAAACTTGTTTTCAATCTCTAGAACATGAAAATGTCTATAATGATTGTGATATCTATGATCATAAATATTTCAATAATTCCACACATATGTATATAAAAAAATGTGTAAACATATTTGTGTATGTATTATGATTATCGATTATATATAAATTGTAATATTGGCAATTATATATTTCTGTAGCGCTTTTTTAGTGGAGGGGGTATTTATTGACTATGCCAAATTTTTCGATAAATCGACTATTAAAAGAAAAAACTATATTTGATATTTATACGTAATTATTACAAATAAGGCAGCACTGCCATCTGTGAGTTTAATGGAGCAATTTCTAAAAGCAGCGGTTGGTAAAAGTTCAGAAAATGTACAATATATATATATTCAATAAAAAACATTAATTTTATATTTATATAAATTTGTATAAATAATCGTAATAATGATAAATAAATAATCGTAAATAAATTGAAATAAATTGTCTTAAAAACTTAATGACATTTATAATATATATAAAAGAAATATAAAATACTTATATTTTATTTTTAAGAACATCAAAATACAATTAATTTTATTTTTTTGCAGATTTATATTTTCCGTATAATATACATATATTTATACAATATATATGTGTGTGTGTGTGTGTGTGTGTGCAGACTAACTCTTTTCCCTTTTGTTAATAAATACATTTTTATCTACTCTTTTGAGATTATTATTGTTATTTTTGCGGCATTGTTGCTAATAAACAATAATATAATACCTTTTCATCAAGAAACATCTCTGCTATCCTTTTGGCTGTACAAAGAAATGTATATTCTAAACTTAATGATATATACCTAGTGTCATATGATTTATATCTTAATGTTCTAATAAAATTATTATTTTAAAACGCAATATACATTTAATAAACGGGAAAATTATCTCTGATTATAAAAATGCTTTGGTAATCTAATATAATGTTTCATATATATATATATATATAAACAATTTATGTTCAAGGCACAGTCGCATCAAATTCCTTGAATTGATATTACACGCCATAAACAGAAATAATTCTTAAATTAATGACTTATTAAATTAGTACTTATCAAAGAATCAAAACAACCAGAGACATTATCATATTCGTTATTTGAAAATAATTTATGTAGTCATACAGTCGCAAACTCTGCTTGTCGTTGTGAAGGATTATGGTACAAGCCAGCCATTGCTTCCTGCATTGCTCGTAGGCATGCAACGTGTGCTTTAAACCCACCTGCTCTGTCAACCTCACATTCATTACGTACATGTGAAACATATCCACGAGCTTGGATCTCTCGCCAACCAGGTGGTGATGGGCCCTCTATTTGTTGTCGAATCGATGTATAAGAATAGAGAGGTCCCTCTTCTATCTTTGGCACTGATATATAGTTTTGATTTCCCTGGTTACTAAATTTAATTCCCGTACTAAACTGAGTAGCTTTAACAGAAGCTTTCGCCTCCTTCTTTTTCTGTACCGCAAGGAAAGTTTCGATGATATTGTTTGCATCTGCGTCAGACAACGTTAATTCGTCTAACAGAGCTTGCTTATCGCGAATTTTTTTCTTCTTTGTTTCTATTTCTTCTTTCACAAGTTCTTTCTTCCTTTCTTCCTCTTTTTGCTTTTCTAACTCTATCATTTCCTCTAATTCATATTCGCTTCTGTTAAGTTTGGATTTACTTCTTGCTATTTGCTCTTTGTTATCTTTTTTATATTGCTCTATCTTTTTATTTGTTTCAACTATATCAATATTGTTTGCCAAATTATATATTATAGTTTCAATTTCCTCTAAGTAATCATTATACTCCCTTAACGTAGAAAAATCCTCCTCTTTTTTATTAAAATCTCGCAGGATACGTTTCCTTATATTCACTTCCTTTTCGACCATTGTATCTTCAAACATTTGAACTCGGAAGTTTGTTCTTCTCAGTGGAATTTTGCATTCTGGACAGGCTCCGGAACCTAAATAATTTAATTATAAGTATTATTGAAATATGGTACAATATTTACATTACATTGGGAATAATAAAAATTATAAAAATAGTAGATCAAAACCTTTTAAAAATAGTAAATCCACACAGCTTTCACATAATGAATGGCCACAAACATTCACCATCATTTTCAATGATGGATTTCGATATTTGGTGGTT
The DNA here is from genome assembly GCF_003651465.1 of Formica exsecta. Lineage (NCBI taxonomy): Eukaryota > Metazoa > Arthropoda > Insecta > Hymenoptera > Formicidae > Formica > Formica exsecta. The sequence goes on from NW_021849211.1 coordinate 1,579,911, forward strand.
TTGCACCGTGGACATGCTTGATCATCCATCTTCAAAAAAACGAAAAAGTAAAATAAAATAGTTTGGCAAAACATTTTTTTTCAATTTTTCTCTGATTCAAAATTTTCGATAAATCGACTATTAAAAGAAAAAACTATATTTGATATTTATACGTAATTATTACAAATAAGGCAGCACTGCCATCTGTGAGTTTAATGGAGCAATTTCTAAAAGCAGCGGTTGGTAAAAGTTCAGAAAATGTACAATATATATATATTCAATAAAAAACATTAATTTTATATTTATATAAATTTGTATAAATAATCGTAATAATGATAAATAAATAATCGTAAATAAATTGAAATAAATTGTCTTAAAAACTTAATGACATTTATAATATATATAAAAGAAATATAAAATACTTATATTTTATTTTTAAGAACATCAAAATACAATTAATTTTATTTTTTTGCAGATTTATATTTTCCGTATAATATACATATATTTATACAATATATATGTGTGTGTGTGTGTGTGTGTGTGCAGACTAACTCTTTTCCCTTTTGTTAATAAATACATTTTTATCTACTCTTTTGAGATTATTATTGTTATTTTTGCGGCATTGTTGCTAATAAACAATAATATAATACATTTTCATCAAGAAACATCTCTGCTATCCTTTTGGCTGTACAAAGAAATGTATATTCTAAACTTAATGATATATACCTAGTGTCATATGATTTATATCTTAATGTTCTAATAAAATTATTATTTTAAAACGCAATATACATTTAATAAACGGGAAAATTATCTCTGATTATAAAAATGCTTTGGTAATCTAATATAATGTTTCATATATATATATATATATAAACAATTTATGTTCAAGGCACAGTCGCATCAAATTCCTTGAATTGATATTACACGCCATAAACAGAAATAATTCTTAAATTAATGACTTATTAAATTAGTACTTATCAAAGAATCAAAACAACCAGAGACATTATCATATTCGTTATTTGAAAATAATTTATGTAGTCATACAGTCGCAAACTCTGCTTGTCGTTGTGAAGGATTATGGTACAAGCCAGCCATTGCTTCCTGCATTGCTCGTAGGCATGCAACGTGTGCTTTAAACCCACCTGCTCTGTCAACCTCACATTCATTACGTACATGTGAAACATATCCACGAGCTTGGATCTCTCGCCAACCAGGTGGTGATGGGCCCTCTATTTGTTGTCGAATCGATGTATAAGAATAGAGAGGTCCCTCTTCTATCTTTGGCACTGATATATAGTTTTGATTTCCCTGGTTACTAAATTTAATTCCCGTACTAAACTGAGTAGCTTTAACAGAAGCTTTCGCCTCCTTCTTTTTCTGTACCGCAAGGAAAGTTTCGATGATATTGTTTGCATCTGCGTCAGACAACGTTAATTCGTCTAACAGAGCTTGCTTATCGCGAATTTTTTTCTTCTTTGTTTCTATTTCTTCTTTCACAAGTTCTTTCTTCCTTTCTTCCTCTTTTTGCTTTTCTAACTCTATCATTTCCTCTAATTCATATTCGCTTCTGTTAAGTTTGGATTTACTTCTTGCTATTTGCTCTTTGTTATCTTTTTTATATTGCTCTATCTTTTTATTTGTTTCAACTATATCAATATTGTTTGCCAAATTATATATTATAGTTTCAATTTCCTCTAAGTAATCATTATACTCCCTTAACGTAGAAAAATCCTCCTCTTTTTTATTAAAATCTCGCAGGATACGTTTCCTTATATTCACTTCCTTTTCGACCATTGTATCTTCAAACATTTGAACTCGGAAGTTTGTTCTTCTCAGTGGAATTTTGCATTCTGGACAGGCTCCGGAACCTAAATAATTTAATTATAAGTATTATTGAAATATGGTACAATATTTACATTACATTGGGAATAATAAAAATTATAAAAATAGTAGATCAAAACCTTTTAAAAATAGTAAATCCACACAGCTTTCACATAATGAATGGCCACAAACATTCACCATCATTTTCAATGATGGATTTCGATATTTGGTGGTTTTGCACCGTGGACATGCTTGATCATCCATCTTCAAAAAAACGAAAAAGTAAAATAAAATAGTTTGGCAAAACATTTTTTTTCAATTTTTCTCTGATTCAAAAAAAATCTCACTTGATTTTAACTTACGTTGTGACGATTGATGTTATCTCTGTTCGTAAGTATAAGATAAGGTAATTAATTGAATCAACTGTCACTTCACAAACTATCAAATATTGTATTCTAACATCATAATTAGACGTTACATACAGAGAGAGAATTACATACAATTCTAGTTACACATAACCTTTGTGAGCCCAGCTACTTATTGGGCGCGTTCGGCAGAGAAAGCGCTCAGTTATTGTCTTGTCAACACTCGACGTTGATTTGTTGGTTCTAAAAGTAAGAGCCAATCACGTTCGATTGCTACTGAGCGGTTTTCTCTGTTCGTAAGTATAAGATAAGGTAATTAATTGAATCAACTGTCACTTCACAAACTATCAAATATTGTATTCTAACATCATAATTAGACGTTACATACAGAGAGAGAATTACATACAATTCTAGTTACACATAACCTTTGTGAGCCTAGCTACTTATTGACGTGATCAATAGTGAATTCGCTTCAGTGTATAATCGATTTCGAATACTATCGAACCACCTATCGATAATGTATCGTATTCGAGTGATATGGCTTCAGTTTGAACAAGCGAGACAGTGCATAGAGATTCAATTTCATTCTTACAATGTATTTTCCTCTGTGTTTGTGTTATTTGCTTTCGTTTGTTCACACACTCCTTACCTTTCAACAATCATGGCAAGTAAGACTTAGATATTGACAATGAATAAATGTATGAATTTAATGGACAGTATATATATAATTTTTTGCCATCAAAAAATACGCGTTATCGATTGTACCTAACCAAATTCGTTATAAATGAAATTTATGTATTAAAGAAAAAATTTAACGCTAATATATTTTAAGCATTAATATTTTAAGCATTTCAGAGAGTACAATCTTAGTTTTCTGTATATTATTTATTATGTATGTAATTTATTTTATCGTTAATTGACAAAACTTAATATAGTTAATTTATTACTCTCTATTTGTGTATGTTATGTTCAATCTGGAAATGTCCAGACTCTTTGTATATATCTACAATTCATTAGAAAAATTTTCGTTATGTAAAAGATTGAAATTTGAAACAAGAGCCTGTTTTTAAATTCGTGGTTTTGGTATGATTTTATCGGTAGAATGCATCAATAAAATTAAAACAATGCGCATATTTTTTAAATGAATTTACCGCGCGCATTTTATTTTTTTAATATTAAAAAAACGTATACGTTTATTTTAGAACAAAAATTACGGAACTGTAATAATAATCAATTCCTTTGTTCTTCGCTTTACATGCATTGTACATTCGTCTCTCCAATTCTTAAATACCGTTGCTTTATGCTGTTATAAAAAATGCATGTGGCGAGATAGCACTAAATGCATTATTAATCAAACAATCACAGTTTTATGACGCGAATTCTTTACAGAATTGTAATTACGCTTTCTTTACAATTCCATAAACTTCTAGTGCAATTAAATTTATTAACTTTTCACAGTTTATTAACTTTTTTATTGAACTTGTGTTAAAAATATATATTATCATGATAAATTTTTTAAATTTATTAATTTAATATATTATTATTTATTTATTAATATTAATTATTTGTTATTTATTATTATGTATTACTTATTATTATTAATTTTCAAGTTTTACAATAATATTTCTGCAGAAAAGCGAAAATCATAAACGTAATATAAACGTAATCGACTGTTGATGAGAAAAAGATTAGCAGAAGGTCAATTACATATTGATCAAGACGGAACATTATTGCGATGCGATTGGCGTAAAAGAAATGAGTCTCAAGCAAACCCGAGAAATTTATAGCAAAAATATGAGGCATTCGAAAAAGATAAAAGCAAAAGCAACAAATGCGGCCAAGTAATGCATCGGAATTCATTTGACGTCGTAATGCCTTTAAGTATCTTCAATCATTCGTTTTTATTCATTTGTGGTTTAAGGAAAACGTAAGGAAATGCGAATATCAAATATTTTTTTTTCTTTTTTTTTTTTTTTTTATTTTTTGGGCAACGGCACCTGTTGTTTTTATCCCGACATCGATGCTTTCCCGAAGGCGCGCTTTTTCCCGCCCTCCAATCCGCCAATTCATCCGCCAGCGCGAAGTCGTACTAATGATAGATCATTTTCTATAAATGGATTTATAATCCGCGCTTTCTCGATCCCCGATGAATTCTCTCTTGGAGGGATGAAAATAGAAGTCTCCACGTCGCGCGATTACGACGTGTATTTGTCACATGGCCATTTTGAAGCGAGAATTATATGGCACGCCAAAGCGTTCATTGTATCGATCTTTTTACTTTTTCTTATACATTTTCGGCAAAAACAAATTATATTTTTTTAAATATGTATCTACAATCTAACGATTACAAATCGACTCGCAACACGCGTGTTCCTGATCCAGGATTTTCCTGGTTTTTCCTCGTAACTGACCCCGCGACGGCGTTAATTTGCCGCGGTTTCCATTCTCTAAACTGAATTCGACGATACGAATTCCGGAGTCGGCCTGTGTGTGATGTTTGCGGATAAATCCTCGTCTCCCCCGCTGTGCCTGTGCCTCCCGGTATCTCTGTCCCTTTCGTCCTTCTCCCGCCGATTCTTCTCCTTTTCCTCTCGCTTCCTCGCAGCATCCTGCGCTAAATAATAAATACGAGAGGGTTCTTCGGGAATACCCCGAGGGTGCCATTAGCGGGGTACAGGCCCGCGCCCTCGGACTTACCCTCTCGCACACTTTGAGACCCGTCCCTCTCCCCTAGTCTTCTTCGCCTTCCACGACCCGAAACGCGAGTCTAATATACTTAGAGACGAGACGCGCGGCGCGTCTATGGAAAAAGGGCGAGGGTCCCAGCGATCGCTTTATGGAGACAGCCGCCTTTCTTTCTTCTCTTCTTCTTTTCTTTCCTTTTTTGGTACTCGTTGGGCGGGCGTCGAATCAATGACTGGCTTGAAATTTATGAAAAGGATCGAAAGATCATCCCATTTTTTGAAGATAGTAACGGAGGGAGAGAGCTGAGGGGGTAGAAACGCGCTAATGCTTGGGATATTAATGGGAGGAGGAGAGGTATTTTTCGTATCTTGCGCAACATAAATTATCACACAACGAGTCTTCATAGTATGAGTCAATCAAATTCAGTTAAAGGCGCTTGTAAACTCGTAAACGGTCGAGATTTATTGTGGCCTGGACAAGTCGCATCCAGATTAAAACGGATAAACGAAGCCCAATGTATTCTATTTATATCGCCGCGCTATTTTTTGTTTACGATTAAATTGTTATACGCAACGAGTCTTTCCTGTTATTTGATATTTTTCGGTTGTACTAGAAAATTTTAAAAGCAGTAATCACGATATTCGTTACCGCTCGGTCGGTTGAATTCCAAAATCCGGAATCTGC
>NW_021849211.1:1586518-1590478 GCF_003651465.1 Formica exsecta
TCCTCTTTTTGCTTTTCTAACTCTATCATTTCCTCTAATTCATATTCGCTTCTGTTAAGTTTGGATTTACTTCTTGCTATTTGCTCTTTGTTATCTTTTTTATATTGCTCTATCTTTTTATTTGTTTCAACTATATCAATATTGTTTGCCAAATTATATATTATAGTTTCAATTTCCTCTAAGTAATCATTATACTCCCTTAACGTAGAAAAATCCTCCTCTTTTTTATTAAAATCTCGCAGGATACGTTTCCTTATATTCACTTCCTTTTCGACCATTGTATCTTCAAACATTTGAACTCGGAAGTTTGTTCTTCTCAGTGGAATTTTGCATTCTGGACAGGCTCCGGAACCTAAATAATTTAATTATAAGTATTATTGAAATATGGTACAATATTTACATTACATTGGGAATAATAAAAATTATAAAAATAGTAGATCAAAACCTTTTAAAAATAGTAAATCCACACAGCTTTCACATAATGAATGGCCACAAACATTCACCATCATTTTCAATGATGGATTTCGATATTTGGTGGTTTTGCACCGTGGACATGCTTGATCATCCATCTTCAAAAAAACGAAAAAGTAAAATAAAATAGTTTGGCAAAACATTTTTTTTCAATTTTTCTCTGATTCAAAAAAAATCTCACTTGATTTTAACTTACGTTGTGACGATTGATGTTATCTCTGTTCGTAAGTATAAGATAAGGTAATTAATTGAATCAACTGTCACTTCACAAACTATCAAATATTGTATTCTAACATCATAATTAGACGTTACATACAGAGAGAGAATTACATACAATTCTAGTTACACATAACCTTTGTGAGCCCAGCTACTTATTGGGCGCGTTCGGCAGAGAAAGCGCTCAGTTATTGTCTTGTCAACACTCGACGTTGATTTGTTGGTTCTAAAAGTAAGAGCCAATCACGTTCGATTGCTACTGAGCGGTTTTCTCTGCTGAACGCGCCCATTGACGTGATCAATAGTGAATTCGCTTCAGTGTATAATCGATCTCGAATACTATCGAACCACCTATCGATAATGTATCGTATTCGAGTGATATGGCTTCAGTTTGAACAAGCGAGACAGTGCATAGAGATTCAATTTCATTCTTACAATGTATTTTCCTCTGTGTTTGTGTTATTTGCTTTCGTTTGTTCACACACTCCTTACCTTTCAACAATCATGGCAAGTAAGACTTAGATATTGACAATGAATAAATGTATGAATTTAATGGACAGTATATATATAATTTTTTGCCATCAAAAAATACGCGTTATCGATTGTACCTAACCAAATTCGTTATAAATGAAATTTATGTATTAAAGAAAAAATTTAACGCTAATATATTTTAAGCATTAATATTTTAAGCATTTCAGAGAGTACAATCTTAGTTTTCTGTATATTATTTATTATGTATGTAATTTATTTTATCGTTAATTGACAAAACTTAATATAGTTAATTTATTACTCTCTATTTGTGTATGTTATGTTCAATCTGGAAATGTCCAGACTCTTTGTATATATCTACAATTCATTAGAAAAATTTTCGTTATGTAAAAGATTGAAATTTGAAACAAGAGCCTGTTTTTAAATTCGTGGTTTTGGTATGATTTTATCGGTAGAATGCATCAATAAAATTAAAACAATGCGCATATTTTTTAAATGAATTTACCGCGCGCATTTTATTTTTTTAATATTAAAAAAACGTATACGTTTATTTTAGAACAAAAATTACGGAACTGTAATAATAATCAATTCCTTTGTTCTTCGCTTTACATGCATTGTACATTCGTCTCTCCAATTCTTAAATACCGTTGCTTTATGCTGTTATAAAAAATGCATGTGGCGAGATAGCACTAAATGCATTATTAATCAAACAATCACAGTTTTATGACGCGAATTCTTTACAGAATTGTAATTACGCTTTCTTTACAATTCCATAAACTTCTAGTGCAATTAAATTTATTAACTTTTCACAGTTTATTAACTTTTTTATTGAACTTGTGTTAAAAATATATATTATCATGATAAATTTTTTAAATTTATTAATTTAATATATTATTATTTATTTATTAATATTAATTATTTGTTATTTATTATTATGTATTACTTATTATTATTAATTTTCAAGTTTTACAATAATATTTCTGCAGAAAAGCGAAAATCATAAACGTAATATAAACGTAATCGACTGTTGATGAGAAAAAGATTAGCAGAAGGTCAATTACATATTGATCAAGACGGAACATTATTGCGATGCGATTGGCGTAAAAGAAATGAGTCTCAAGCAAACCCGAGAAATTTATAGCAAAAATATGAGGCATTCGAAAAAGATAAAAGCAAAAGCAACAAATGCGGCCAAGTAATGCATCGGAATTCATTTGACGTCGTAATGCCTTTAAGTATCTTCAATCATTCGTTTTTATTCATTTGTGGTTTAAGGAAAACGTAAGGAAATGCGAATATCAAATATTTTTTTTTCTTTTTTTTTTTTTTTTTTTTTTGATGTGTCGATATTACGTTGTTTTCGCTTACCGACAAGTGGCACCATAAGAGTGTAGATCGGCTGCGCACCGGAAATGGCCCTCGCAATGGTCTGCAGCTGCGGCAAATAGTCGATGAAGCAGTTTGTGTCTGGCACCAATTGCCTCGGTCTCACCTCGATCTCGACTGATACCGAGGATTTTTGCAAAATGGCCTAAAACATAAATACATACACATGTACAATATGTATCTAAGATATAGATGAATTTCATAATTTTAACGTTCTTTTTTATGGGAGTCGAAAATATACGAAACAGTGATATAGATAAAAATATACAAATTATTAACGATAAGACTAATGATATTTAATAATATTTAAAAAATCATTTAAAAAGATTATGTAAATTAGCAGTATTATACACAAAGTGTCTCTCTCTTCTCTCTTTCCTTTCTGCTCTATTCAAATCTTGTAAAAAAATTTCCTGAAATTCTTTAATTTTTCAGGTATTTTTATTCAAAATTTCAAATAAAAAGAAAATTTTTAGAAATTTCTTGGATATAACTTTCTAAAATAAACTTTTTTTTAAGTTTTTAAATGAATAGCCAAACAAAATAGTTAAGTCATGTTCTCGATTTGCATCTGTCTTTGTTTGATTTTCGCATCGCGTATGTATGTTACATATGCGCGTTGCAGCCATCTCCCACAAAAAGAGAGAAAAAGAGACGCATATGCGTACGGTGCACAGGATGCAGCGGAAGACGCATTATTTTCAAATTGAATTCCATGTATGCGAACGGCGCTTAATAGTAGCGTGCACCGAACAATGTCGGCTCGGCAACATAACGCGAATGTCAAGTAACCATTGTCATAACAGAGGCTACGAACTCTAATGAGGACTCTATCCAATGTTGTTTTCTGCCAAGATGATGATCGGTATCATTTACTCCAAACACAGTTCGTATATATTTTAAAATGCAAGGACCCCGGTTCGGTAATAAAAAGCTAATTTTTGGGTGTTCAAGCCGTTAACCGGCCCCGCGGACATATATCTTCTTCATTAAAATGGTAAAGTATTCAGTACCTCTTATCTGAGTTCATTAACATATTCTCCGAGTGGTATGATTTAAGGTGTTTACGCTGTCTACGATTTTGAAATGGAATAATGTATGCAAAAAAAGTAGCTACTGAATACATCATAGCTGTAAATCTTCTTACTTTCTGCTCTTTTTTTTCGATATTCCTCATACGATCATTATCTGATCAGTAAATTGCTGGTTAAATAGACATTAAGAATGAAATTATACATAATTTAAAATACGAAAAAGCAATATTAATTTCTAAAGAGACCAATCCACACACATCAAATTTTATCTTATTAGTTTTAATATACCTTATATAACACATATTAAAAATAGATCAAAATACATCTTAAAAATTTCCAAAAAACTCCTAAATTTATTATATTT
>NW_021849211.1:1593200-1603797 GCF_003651465.1 Formica exsecta
TTCTTTTTTTTTTTTTTTTATTTTGATGTGTCGATATTACGTAAATAGTAAATTATCGACACACTTGTAACATTTCATATAAAATGGAAAAAAATATGAATATTGATATATCGATTATAGACATATGATATACATGTGATAATTATTATTGTCCTTTTAATATTGAAGAGATATTTACAGACTTACTATAAATTACAACAACAGATGTTCAACTCGTAATTTTTTGCTCTCTATATTAGAGAGCAAAAAATTTTACGAGTTACCATAGTTAATAAAACAAATTTAAAATTAATTTACACAGTACAAATATAAAAAGGAAAATAGAGAGGAAAGCATGTGTTAAAATTAAAAAAAAAAGCGATAAAAATTTACACACACCCACACACGCAAAACACTATATTTTCTAAAAGTACAAAAACATTCCTGTATCGATAAATATAAAAAGCTGTAAAAAATTTTATCGGTGCAGCGCATAATATTTATATTGTTCAAGTTTGCGCCTGTTCAGTCGTTTGCTTTTTCGTTATTTACATGATAAAAGATATTTTCGATAACAAACAGCGAAATGCATACAAATACATGCAATTTTCATAACTGTTAAAAAATTTCAACTACGACGGAAAAACAACATCTTAAATCCGGCAAGAAATAGTATGGGCGGGAAAAAACAGAGATGAATCTTATATAGAATCCACTGCCAAGTTTAATCGACGCCGTGGTATCTCGGGACGGTATTCGATTCCCGGATTCCTGGTTAGGGATGCTGTGCGCGGAGGGAGAGAGCGGGTAAGAGAAAGAGAGAGAGAGAGAGAGAGAGAGAGAGAGAAAAGAGAGAAAAGGAGGGTGCGGGAGAGGGAGCGTGCGCAACGACGACGATAAAACGGAGAGGGATACACGCTTGCGCCAGGAATATCACCCTCATCTCCTCGCACATTGCACCCTCGTGAGGGGACGAGAGAGCGGGGCGTGTGCGAGGATAGATGGCAGGGCGTCTCTCCCGGGCAGCGCAGGGCCGCGCAAAGCCGCGTTGCACGCACTGTCAGTTCTGTTCAGTTTCGCTCGGATATCCGTGCAACGAGTGACCTTCGTGCTGATCGGGCCGTCAACGTCTGCCGATAGTTATCCGAGATCATTCCCTTATCGAGAGAATTGGCCGCGTGTCGAGACCGGCGTCCGCACGATCGGCGTCGCGACGCGCCGAGACACGCCTGTTATCACGATGGGAAAAAAGGATGCGTGGTTCATTTACGACATGTTCGTTTTTTCTCGGCGGGATTGACTCCTGTCATCTTTAATGTCGATTCTCGATATTATTCCACCGTAAAATTGCAGGAGAATTAAATAGAGCGTGTAAGAGACAGTGAGTTTTGAGATTCGAATTTTATGTTTATACCGCGAGAGAGAGATCCGAAGATATGTTGATTTCGTATTTTGATTGATATGACGAACGCGATGATCAAACGGGCGATTTCATCGAGGATGCGGTAAGACGTGGGCCGCAAAGGGACGAGGGAGAGACAAAGATCCGGAAGGATGCACGTATATCACGCCCCGCCGGTGCTTTTCAATTACGCGAATCTAGATCGCGAGGCTGTTAGCAAATTAAGCGGGCTTGAGAGAGGACTATGCGGGTTGAACGCGATATAGAAAGAGGAGAACAACGACCGGCACGGCCGTCGCGATGAGCAATCGTCTTGCTATAAATTCGCATTTACAAAGTAGAGACGTAACGGTGCCATGGAGCGTAGAGGCAAGAAAGACCGGAAACCGTCGATTTATTCGATAAACTTGTCTTGATTTCGTTTTCCGGCAATTTCGTTGTGCAAAAGTACGCGGAATTCGCGCGCGGGCAGTTTTTTCTACGGCCTGCAAAAGTATTCATCCTTCGCTCGAGGATCACTCGAGATCGAGTATAACAGCACACGAGGAAGAAATCGATCAGCACTCCGAAATGACTATGAGAGATAAAAAATGAGGTGCCTAATCTTAACCCTCGGTCTGCTGGTTTCGGGTGAGTCAAATAAATCGCTCTCGACACCGACAATAGGCGCCAAATCTGTTCCTAACGCACAATTGTAGCGAAAGAAACGGTGTTAGAAAAATACGATCGTATAAATATCCAGCCACTCTCCAAACTATAGGATGAATGTACTTGTAAATGTTAGATGTCTCAATTTTATATTTGATTGCCAAATGAAAATTTCATCCGACAATTACGCTTCAAATATCACGATCAATTATATTTATACAATATTCGCACGTATATATTTTGAGCCAAAAAATTCTCTCGGGTTTTATATAGACTAGTTTTACATTTTTTACACGTGGTTTCGCGGAATAATGGTTCGAGAGAGTGATATCAAAAAATTTAAAACTCGAATATCATTTATTTATATGAAAAATTAGAAGAAAAATATCAAACTTGATAAAATTATTGGGAAACGACCAGTAATTCATTTAAATAATTATTTCAATTTACAATTAGGTAAATAAAAAGTTTATAATATCACATAAATATCTGCGCACTTTTTAAAAATATATGTATTACTTTGTACAATCGTAGAAATAAATATTGATAGTCATTACCCTAATAAGTGGTAAACAGTTCTTGACTGTTGCATCGTCGTACTTGTTTCGAGAAAAGCTTCTGATTCGATTAAAATACGAAATACCGACGGTAAAATTAATTTTACGATTCCGAACAAACGAACGTACAAACGTAAACTGTTTTTCTTTTTAAAGCGGGTTAATGACTTTACGCGAAGCACGTTCAGATAGAGCGGCGCGTAAACTGCATTTTTATGTCGCGATACGCGTTGAATATTTGCCCTTTTCGTGAGAAATCACGCGGTTTAATATTCTATATCTGACGGAGTGGGGGATACTGACATTATATTATAGTGGATTTAGTTAGCTTCCAAACTTAGTCTTAACTTTCTAATAACTTAGTCTTAACATTAGCTTTGTTCAAAATATGAGTTTATACAGCAATTAACCCGAAACTCCATGTATAGCTATAATGTAAAGAGACAAGGTCTAATATTGCGCATAATAGCACAAAGCACAAAAAATAATCTAAAATGCAAGTATATAAATTTTAACTTTTTCTGTACAATATATTAAGAATACTCTTTAATGCATTTGTGTGTATTTTTACATATAATAAATAATTGTGTGTAAAATACTATGACCTGTAATTAATATTTATATTTTCCTCTCTGTCAAAGAGAGAAAGAAGGAAATAGAAAGATATAAATGTTATGATATATTTTTAATAGTAATATAATCTTTCTGTGTTGCAAGAAGTATCGATTAGATAAGGATATTTAGTATAAATAATAAAATATATAAATGTTGTATAAATAATAATATAATGATATTATATTATTTATACAAAAAAATTATGTATAAATAATAAGTTTTAATTAAAATGTAATCATTTTTCAGATAGTACGTGTATGTATGAAATGCAGAACAATATCACAGCTCTTTTGCAAAATATTATTCTGCATTTCGTACACACGCATACGAAATACGTTTCGTGATATTACAGCTCTTTCACAAAATATTGTTCTGCATTTTGTACATGCGCGTACAACTTGAAAAAATGATTATATTTTAATTAAAACTTGTTACTTATACATAATTTTTTTTTGTGCCTGAATATTCTTATCTAATCTATACTTCTTGCAACACAGAAAGATTATGTTGCTAAAATTATATTGTTTCAAACCATATAATTTTGATTATTTTCACTTCAACGACTTCAATGATTTTTGCCTTTAGCTTAACTTGACCTCAGTGTTCATTCAACAGTAAGCATACCATAAAGCTCTATATTGAATTTTTACACTTTGAACACAAATTTCATCGGCTTGCAAAAGCTAATTTGACGAGTACGCATCTTTTAACTAAACTGCTATGTTTTATATGCTTTGAGTCATATCATTGTTTCAAAGTGAAGATAAAATTAAAAGATGAAGTATCTTTGTTTCCAAATTATTTTCAGAATTAAGGTTAATGTTTCTTGAGATGATGTGAACGCGCGCGTTCTTACGACATGTCTAACATTAATAGCTTTAGTCTTAGCATAAAATTAAATTAAGATCAAGTCTAAGACTGACTGCATCTCTAGTTAGTTGCAAAATGAATCGAGTTTATACATGAATAAGAAGCGCACGAAGAAAATTAAATTCACCGTACATGACTGTAAGAGTAACTGTAAAGCACGAAGAAAACATAGCAGGGAGAGGATGGAAATACTGATATGTATTTTAACGTGGGTTATGCGGGACAGCGCAAATCCCACGGAAGCGCGGTGAGGTAAATATTTACTCGCACAATTACCTGCATCCCTTTAAGGTTACTCTTTTGGAGTCGCATTTATTTTTAACGCACCCTTCTCTGACGACGGTTTTATCGGATTTGGAAACTGTATGGCCGATATCGCGAACAGAACTTCCTTTTCGGAAAAAAGGGTGTGCATATATTCTGCATCCCATGCATCTCGTTTGTTATGTATAAGAAGCTCTTTCACGTTGTTACACATTTTCGCTATTAATGTTACGAAGGGTATACTCGACGCCAAGTAGGCGCTTATATAGAAATGTCTACATGTATACGGAGTATATATATGTTCAACTAAAGTTACAAACTTTCCTCTGAACGATGGGCGATTCACAATGTTAGAGAAGTTGATAAACGAATAATGGAGAGTTCACGCTGCCAATTTATGATTTTGCTATTTCACAGCTATTTACAGATATAAGCATGTTATGCTATTCCGGTATATTGAATCAGAATACACAATCGTGTTTACAGTCAAATGTTAAACATTCGATGTTCCGTACAAAGCGCGAGAGCACTTTCAGGAGCACAAATACATAAATATGCGTTTATTAATATTCAAAATATATATGAGCTGCTTTTATAAACTTTTAAACTTTCTAAAATTGAAAAAGAAAGAAATTTAAGAAACTTTTAAGGGGAGAAAGGTAAAGAAAACTTTTAAATATAAAACATGTGGTAGAGAAAATATCTTATTTGATAAAAGACTAAAGCTACTGGAAGTTCAAATGCAAAATAAATCAGAAGGAAAAATGAGAGATAAAAGCAACATGAAATATCACTAAGAAATAAAGAATTCTTGAGTTGTATAATAAAAGATTTGGCACAAATTAAGTTTTAAACACGTAATTGAGTAATGAAATATTATTTATCGTTTAATTTAAGTACATTTTAATTTAAAAAGAATTTTAATTTTAGGTTTTAGATATGTTGATTTCGTATTTTGATTGATATGACGAACGCGATGATCAAACGGGCGATTTCATCGAGGATGCGGTAAGACGTGGGCCGCAAAGGGACGAGGGAGAGACAAAGATCCGGAAGGATGCACGTATATCACGCCCCGCCGGTGCTTTTCAATTACGCGAATCTAGATCGCGAGGCTGTTAGCAAATTAAGCGGGCTTGAGAGAGGACTATGCGGGTTGAACGCGATATAGAAAGAGGAGAACAACGACCGGCACGGCCGTCGCGATGAGCAATCGTCTTGCTATAAATTCGCATTTACAAAGTAGAGACGTAACGGTGCCATGGAGCGTAGAGGCAAGAAAGACCGGAAACCGTCGATTTATTCGATAAACTTGTCTTGATTTCGTTTTCCGGCAATTTCGTTGTGCAAAAGTACGCGGAATTCGCGCGCGGGCAGTTTTTTCTACGGCCTGCAAAAGTATTCATCCTTCGCTCGAGGATCACTCGAGATCGAGTATAACAGCACACGAGGAAGAAATCGATCAGCACTCCGAAATGACTATGAGAGATAAAAAATGAGGTGCCTAATCTTAACCCTCGGTCTGCTGGTTTCGGGTGAGTCAAATAAATCGCTCTCGACACCGACAACAGGCGCCAAATCTGTCCCTAACGCACAATTGTAGCGAAAGAAACGGTGTTAGAAAAATACGATCGTATAAATATCCAGCCACTCTCCAAACTATAGGATGAATGTACTTGTAAATGTTAGATGTCTCAATTTTATATTTGATTGCCAAATGAAAATTTCATCCGACAATTACGCTTCAAATATCACGATCAATTATATTTATACAATATTCGCACGTATATATTTTGAGCCAAAAAATTCTCTCGGGTTTCATATAGACTAGTTTTACATTTTTTTACACGTGGTTTCGCGGAATAATGGTTCGAGAGAGTGATATCAAAAAATTTAAAACTCGAATATCATTTATTTATATGAAAAATTAGAAGAAAAATATCAAACTTGATAAAATTATTGGGAAACGACCAGTAATTCATTTAAATAATTATTTCAATTTACAATTAGGTAAATAAAAAGTTTATAATATCACATAAATATCTGCGCACTTTTTAAAAATATATGTATTACTTTGTACAATCGTAGAAATAAATATTGATAGTCATTACCCTAATAAGTGGTAAACAGTTCTTGACTGTTGCATCGTCGTACTTGTTTCGAGAAAAGCTTCTGATTCGATTAAAATACGAAATACCGACGGTAAAATTAATTTTACGATTCCGAACAAACGAACGTACAAACGTAAACTGTTTTTCTTTTTAAAGCGGGTTAATGACTTTACGCGAAGCACGTTCAGATAGAGCGGCGCGTAAACTGCATTTTTATGTCGCGATACGCGTTGAATATTTGCCCTTTTCGTGAGAAATCACGCGGTTTAATATTCTATATCTGACGGAGTGGGGGATACTGACATTATATTATAGTGGATTTAGTTAGCTTCCAAACTTAGTCTTAACTTTCTAATAACTTAGTCTTAACATTAGCTTTGTTCAAAATATGAGTTTATACAGCAATTAACCCGAAACTCCATGTATAGCTATAATGTAAAGAGACAAGGTCTAATATTGCGCATAATAGCACAAAGCACAAAAAATAATCTAAAATGCAAGTATATAAATTTTAACTTTTTCTGTACAATATATTAAGAATACTCTTTAATGCATTTGTGTGTATTTTTACATATAATAAATAATTGTGTGTAAAATACTATGACCTGTAATTAATATTTATATTTTCCTCTCTGTCAAAGAGAGAAAGAAGGAAATAGAAAGATATAAATGTTATGATATATTTTTAATAGTAATATAATCTTTCTGTGTTGCAAGAAGTATCGATTAGATAAGGATATTTAGTATAAATAATAAAATATATAAATGTTGTATAAATAATAATATAATGATATTATATTATTTATACAAAAAAATTATGTATAAATAATAAGTTTTAATTAAAATGTAATCATTTTTCAGATAGTACGTGTATGTATGAAATGCAGAACAATATCACAGCTCTTTTGCAAAATATTATTCTGCATTTCGTACACACGCATACGAAATACGTTTCGTGATATTACAGCTCTTTCACAAAATATTGTTCTGCATTTTGTACATGCGCGTACAACTTGAAAAAATGATTATATTTTAATTAAAACTTGTTACTTATACATAATTTTTTTTTGTGCCTGAATATTCTTATCTAATCTATACTTCTTGCAACACAGAAAGATTATGTTGCTAAAATTATATTGTTTCAAACCATATAATTTTGATTATTTTCACTTCAACGACTTCAATGATTTTTGCCTTTAGCTTAACTTGACCTCAGTGTTCATTCAACAGTAAGCATACCATAAAGCTCTATATTGAATTTTTACACTTTGAACACAAATTTCATCGGCTTGCAAAAGCTAATTTGACGAGTACGCATCTTTTAACTAAACTGCTATGTTTTATATGCTTTGAGTCATATCATTGTTTCAAAGTGAAGATAAAATTAAAAGATGAAGTATCTTTGTTTCCAAATTATTTTCAGAATTAAGGTTAATGTTTCTTGAGATGATGTGAACGCGCGCGTTCTTACGACATGTCTAACATTAATAGCTTTAGTCTTAGCATAAAATTAAATTAAGATCAAGGAGAAATATGATATCTTGTCTTGACATTTTTAGAAAGGAAAAATCGATTTTAAATTTTACGAGAAATAATTCTGTATACATCCATTTCCTGCTAATGTTAGGGAAGACTATAGAATCAAGCAAAAATAAAAATGAGCGTGTGATTCTATTATATCATTTTCCGATAATATTGCTTGTCAGAAGTAGATATTTTTGCACATTCTCTATCTCTAATAGTTATTCTTTTTTTAGCAAGCAAGACGTTCCCTTTTTCAAGCAAAATGTCCTCATTTTTTAACTGCCATCGTCTTGCAGATTCTAATAGCCTTCCCTTGGTTATATAAGAAAAAAGACGTTTTTACAAAAAATTATACTCATAACGGTGCTAAAAAATTGCAGAGGAGATACTTGATAAAAAAATGTAGGTTCTATATTATTTTATGGTTTTGTCTTATCATAAAACACCTCCTAAGTAACTGAGGGATCTTAAAGGTTAATTACATTCTGCGGCGATTTAGATTCGTCGCAACTAATAAAATATTTATGAAAGATTATTCAATTACGTATATGCGCAAAACTGTTGCATAAAATATACGAATAATTTGTTCATATATGGGCACAACACGTTTAATTTTATGTTATCGTGCAACAGGGAGCGAACAATAAGAATTAAAGGACATCGTTAACCCGAAAATAATACGGCTTTTTATAACGTAAACTACCGCATGAGATATATTATATACTCTATTAATAAATCGTTTTTGTTTATTACACAATACATATAAAGTCCCAAGCAACACAAGGGTTAGAAAATGTTTAAAAAATATAAAAAACATTTAAAAATTAAAACTTCTTTTAAAAATTTATTTAAATAATGATTTTTTCTTTTGACCGTATTAAGAAGACATTGAAATCCAATACTTCGATTTGGAAGTAATTCGTTCAATTAACTGGAAAGTGACTTCCAATGCATTCGAGAAAGAATAGAATGATGATAATTATTTCTTTGAACGGTGTAAATTACATTTCGCTCTATATTAAAAGATGCATTTAGCCTCGCTAAGATATAGTATTGTGTTTGTTTAAAGTGCAAGGACCTACCCGTTGCACGGCCGATCGTAGGATACACGAGGATCGCGCATCGGAGCCGCTCGATCGAGGGCCATATTTTGATGTCTCTGTCTCTCGCAACGTGACAGCCCTCGTCGGCCAAACGGCAACGCTGAAGTGTCGAGTGCGAAATTTAGGTGACCGAACGGTATGTAACATGTCCTCTTTATTTTATAAAAAGTAATTTCTATTTCTGTAAAAGAGAGAGAGAGAAAGAAAATAACGCAATGACGTGTATATGTATATATATATATATGTAACTCGCTTTTCTATCTCAATATCAAGTACGCGTGTGTTGTGCGTCACTGTGATAATTGAGAGAAAATTTATTTAAATTTGAATGCAGCTCGTTTATCTCTACATTAATACTATTACTATTCTTTTCAGGATAGAATCAGTAAAAAGATTAAGAGAATACAGAAGAGAATAATAACATAACTATATTCGATAATATTATAATAACGATTCATTCTCATACCGTTTCAACGTATTCATTCGCACCCCGTTTCGTATATTTCTCTCTCTCTCTCTCTCTCTCTCTCTCTCTCTCTCAATGTAGTTTTATATTCCAATAATATTATCTCGCACGCGTTATACTAATAAAGTTGCATATAATGCGATTTTAGTAATATTATAAGTTTTGCGCGCATAGAACATATAGATAAGTATCGATAAAGAGAGTTTTCTCTTTCTCCGTTTCCTAAAGTTTATTTTAACTTTTTAAAGAATTTGTGAGAGAGGGAGAGAGAGAGAGAGAGTGTGTGTATGATGAAGTTTTACGAGATATTCCTTCAGCACACTCAAATCCTTGCAATATCGAAGAAATGTTCAATTTTAGTCGCATAATATGCATTGCCGTTTGTGAGTACCACTTTCATCTCTGGTATATCGAAATTGACTGTCAGTGCTAAAAATATTTCTTAACAGTAATATTCTTGAAGTAAGCCAGCAACTTTTGCCAGAAATAAATTGATTCGAAGCGCACATAGTTCAGTTTTAGACACTAAAACTCTGGACGTTAAAGTTTAGACGTTAAAATTTGATCCATTAGATATACGCAACTTTTTTTTATGTATACGTATTATGTAACTTAATATGGATAGGATAAAGAAAAAAAATATATAACGAAAAAATATCGCAAGAGATAAATATGAAAGTACACTATTTGTATCATAATATCATTATTTATAGAAGTTTATGAATAGATTATAAAGAGGAAAGGTTGAAGAAAATGACTATCGATGTCGTGAAACTTATACGAGCTATGAAACTCGATTAGTTTTAAACTTGACACGCAGTTTTATATCCTTGTTGTATACGGTGTTTGTTTTTTCTGTGTATGTTGCCACATGTATAATAAAGTTAACTCATCATGAGACACTTATATGAAGAAGTGGAACATCGCAGACGAGGATAGTCAAGAGAGTTGTATAAAAGAGCGTTGTATATCTCTTTTTCTGTTTTTTCTTCTTTTTTTTTTTTAAGTCCAGCTTATGCGCCAGTACGCTTGAGAGAAATTTTAGCAAAAAAGCACAC
>NW_021849211.1:1603864-1606917 GCF_003651465.1 Formica exsecta
TCTTTCGCGTCTGAGTTTTTGCTCGCACTGCTCGTCCCTATTTCGTTAGCACCGTTTTTTATATTTCACCGGCACAATCTGTCTCTTTGCTGCGTCCATGCGTAGGTAGTTGAATTACGTTTTCATAGAGCAATGTAAATTTTGCACGTCCCAGCCTTATACACACTAGCGTTAATTTTTAGGGAAAACTTATTATCTTGAATGACAAATTAATACAAAAATCATTACTGAAATTCTAGTATTTAATATCATTTGTGAGAAAGAAAAATATGTTTTGAATTTCAACGGTATAATCTGCAGCTCTACGTAGATAGTTAAAATATATTTTTATAGAACAATGTGCATTTTCCACGTTATTATATATAAGATTATACATTAATTTTAAAATTAATTATTTCAAAGGAGGAGTTAATGCAATGCAAAAATTTTTATATCTAAAATTATTTGGAAATTATTGAAAAAAGAAACATCTTTTTTATTCTCATTGGATACATTTTAGTACAATATTTAATAATTATTTATTAAAATTCAATCGAGTCATATTTTAGTCATGTTAATACATGAATATTATTATGTAAAATTAACTTTTACATGCGTGTGATTTTAATGCGTGCTCCTTCTTATTATTATACGTCATTGTATGTTGATCAGAAAAGTACATTCGATACATCGCTTTCGAAGAATTGTGCACTTAGAGACATTGAATGTACATATTGACAATTTCAAAATGGATTTCTGAAAGCTTAAGATTATTTGCTTGTGTGACTTTTCACGGATGGTAGTAAATTGCATGCCATAATCACGAGGAGAAAAAGGAAAGAAGAAGCACGAAGAGAGATCTGATGTTATGATGGCTAGCAAAAGTATGCGAAAATGTAGAAATTTGACGTAAGTTGATAAATCGATCTTTTCACTTTAGTATATAAGTGTATCCCGCTTGGGAATCACATATATATACAAATATTCCTTCGTACTTTACATTGAAAATGCATTTGTAGAATGTAGGAAAAATATATATAGGTCGATATGCACGCGAGCAAATCTTCATGAATACTGAAAGTTTTAAACGTTATTTTATAAATTATTGACCTAGTATTACTGTACATAATTTTAATAAAAATTTCTAACAACTTTTCTAGCTAATTGTATTTCTTAATTAAAAGCTTATTATTAAACTAATTATAAATTTAAATTAATTTATAATGTTTAATTATGTTTCTTAAACGCGTTACTTTTTAATAAGCATCAAAATACAGTTACTGAATCTTGAAAATTATTTTAATGATTAACTTTTTATCGATGCGAAGGTATTCTTTTGCGAGTTAGCAGTAAAAATACAATTGGACATCTCTTATTTTTTAAAGCTAAAATCAAATATGCGCTTTTCATTAACGTTGGATCAAACGTAACTGCGCGTCATAGGAACAAAAGCCGCGTCACGGTTCTTGTGCCTGCACCTTTGCCCCTTTTCATCTCAACTTTAGTATGTCAGGCACGCGTGCAAAACTCAATGAAGCCGTTTTTATGGGAGAATACGCATTTTCATTCTACGTGTTCGGTATTTCAATATCGACCGCATCGTCGCTAATATAATACGTTCGAACGCACACTGCGTTTATGTAGAATGTAAATCAATCATGTGTACCTTTCTTTCTATGCGGTCTATGCGGTGATCCATCGAATGTTATCGACAAAATATGAAATTTACGTTGAAATCAGAGACATTGTAATCGGTATGAATTTTTTAGTGAATTCGATTCTTCATGTGCTATAAAGGAAAATAAATCTTTCGCTCGTTTCATTGTCGGAGGATCATTTTTTACACGTTCGTATTGAAATTCAAATCCATTTACATGATTCGGATCGCAATCCCTTTAATCGATCGAATTGTGGGTACTCATTCTGGAAGCTCAGCTGTGCGAATTACAAACGAGCAAGGCATGAACATCTGACGAAAAGGGTGCGAGGGGTGTTCTTTTTTTTCCAGGTGTCATGGGTGAGACACAGGGATATCCATCTTCTCACCGTGGGCGTCGAGACATATACATCGGACCAGAGATTCGTCGCGTTACATTTTCCGCACACGGAGGACTGGACGCTACAAGTAAAATACCCTCAACGACGAGATTCTGGCACATACGAGTGTCAAGTATCCACGACGCCGCCCATAGGTCATTCCATGCTCCTTTCTGTCGTCGGTGAGTTCTACCTCTCTCTCTCTCTCTCTCTTGTTTCTCTTTTCATCTTGTTTTTCACCGCACGAGACCGTCGTGCTGATTTCACCGCGACGCGGAAATTCATACTATATCTGTTTGCTTGTTGGAAGCTTAATGTGCACCGCACGTGCATCGCGATACTCACGGAATTTGCTGCACCACGGCGGTTGATTCATTGTATGACTTAATCATTCGCGGGAAATGTTTCTCAATGGGACACGCACACACACATACGCGGCTCCTAGATATTTTATTACTATCTTGTCTTCACGATCTGCTTCACATCGCGTCGACGAATTCAACCGGAAGAATTAAATTATCGCGAGGAGATACGGTTTATGAAATCGACTTCTTCCTTTCCGTAAGATTTTTACGAAGCTCGTTGAAGTTTGTACGAAGCTCGTCAGACAGATTGCACAGTTTCCGGGAACTTCGCGAATTACAAATTTCTATCATTATGCATGCTCGCTTGTTCTGCGGATAGTAACTTTAATCAGCTTCTATAATTTTGAACTTAATATTAACTTAATATATTAACTATTTAATGTCAATCTTCCTTAAAGTTCAGATTCATATAGAAATTAATCCAATATTTAATATTATATAAAAATTGACTATCAAAAATATTTTGCGATAAATCTTTTTTTAACGTTCTGATAACAGCAATTATTATACAGAGAGATAGATAGATAGAGAGGGAGAGAGAGAGAGAGAGAGAGAAAGTATAATTTTTCACGTTAGTGACACATTAATATTAATCTTTATCCGTATTATTATTATTATTAGAAACATTTGGTATTATATGTTTGTTTATATATAATATTGATGTTTTCATTC